>NC_079883.1:7306368-7347442 GCF_029227915.1 Hydractinia symbiolongicarpus | reverse complement strand
ATCGCTACCCTAAAGAACGCGGTGGTTCATCTCGCCAAGCTATTACAAAATATATTCATGCAAATTACAAAGTTGCTGAAAACTCAGATCATCATCTGAAAATGGCTCTTAAACGAGGAGTAACATCAGGCGATTTGATTCAAACTAAAGGCACTGGTGCTTCTGGATCATTCAAGCTAGGTCAGGTAAAAAAAGAAAAACCTAAGAAAAAGGCCGCAGCAAAAAAGCCAACGGCAAAGAAGCCTACTGCAAAGAAAAGTACACCAAAAAGAAGCCAGCAAAGAAGAGCACGCCAAAGAAAGCAGCAAAGAAGCCTGCCACAAAGAAAGCCTCGGCTAAGAAACCAGCAGCTAAGAAACCCACAAAGAAGCCTGTTGCTAAAAAACCTGCAGCAAAGAAGGTCAAAAAGACTCCCAAAAAGGCAGCAAAGAAGACCGCAAAAAAATAATTTGTGTGTATCTGGCTATTACATTAACAAACGGCTATTTTTATAGCCACACATTTACAAAAAAACATTATCTTGGTACAAAGTTAAACTTGTTTAAGTCACTTAAACAGTTAAAAAAGAGTAAATTTAAGATTAGATTCCCTAAGTTTAAGTATTTTCGTTTTTAAATTTCTTATTTTCTTGCTTTTACTTTTCTTGCCCTTCATATTTTTAACATTGTCAAACTTTATGTAGCATAAAATTTTTATGTAGCATAAAATTTAAACAGAAAGCAGGACAAAGTTTGATATAAAAAGCTAGCCGTAATATTTTTTATGGATGTGTGGCTATAAAAATAGCCGTTTTTTGTTTGGTAAGATGCTTAGGCACGTTCCCCACGAATTCTTCTTGCCAACTGGATGTCTTTAGGCATGATTGTAACTCGTTTTGCGTGAATGGCACACAAGTTAGTATCCTCGAACAAGCCAACAAGGTACGCTTCAGAAGCCTCTTGCAGAGCCATAACGGCTGTGCTCTGGAATCGCAGATCTGTTTTGAAGTCCTGAGCAATTTCTCGCACAAGACGCTGGAAAGGCAACTTGCGGATCAAGAGCTCGGTTGACTTCTGGTATCTTCTGATTTCTCTGAGAGCAACTGTACCAGGTCTGTAACGATGTGGTTTTTTCACTCCTCCAGTAGCTGGTGCGCTTTTCCTCGCAGCTTTAGTGGCGAGTTGTTTTCGTGGAGCCTTTCCTCCAGTAGATTTACGTGCAGTTTGCTTTGTACGAGCCATATTTTAAGAAGTCGATGTAGTACGGATACACAAGACGGTCTAAAATGCACTATCGCGCCAAAGTTTTATTTCTCATATTGATTGACAGCTAAGGTTCAAAACAAACCATTTGATTGGTGCTAAGAAAGTAATTTCTGATTGGCTGCATAATGACATTACGCTCATTACTTTAACATTTTTATAAAATCTGTGTTTTTTGGCTACGGGAAAACGGCTGTATCTTCTGATACACAAAAGCTTTTGACTTTTTTTTTTTTAGTAAGTAGCAGAAGGTTTGGCGAATTCCAACGATGCCAAATTTATTGCCTTACTGAAACATTAAGACCACGAATTTTTAAAAAAACTACAGTTTTACTTAAAAAAATGTACAAAATGTTCGGAACATTTTGTAATGACGCAACTCTATTGGTTAATTAGGGTGTTTCCACGAGCAGTAGGTAATTTTATGGCCTCTTTTTAAAGCTGTCTGAATTCTGTTAACTCAAACGTTGTTTTTGTACTCGTTCTGTACGCAACTATATCAATATGTCTGGACGCGGAAAAGGAGGTAAAGGATTGGGAAAAGGAGGTGCTAAACGTCACCGAAAAATTCTTCGTGATAACATTCAGGGAATCACAAAACCTGCTATTCGGCGTCTTGCTCGACGAGGTGGTGTCAAACGTATCTCTGGCCTTATCTATGAGGAAACCAGAGGTGTACTGAAGGTTTTCTTAGAGAATGTTATTCGTGATGCTGTAACCTACACAGAGCACGCTAAACGCAAGACCGTTACCGCTATGGATGTTGTTTATGCCTTAAAACGTCAAGGAAGAACTCTTTACGGATTCGGAGGTTAAGCGTTGTCATTGCTCAACAAAAACGGCTATTTTTATAGCCACAAATCTTTTAAAACATTACTTTGTGCACGCTTCCAAATTACACAATGTGTAAAGTCTTGTCACAGTTACATTTATTGCTATACGATACTATGTCATATATGACACAAAAAAAATTTAGAAATACTTTGTAGGGTTAATTTGCCTGGGAGTGTTTCCGTGAAAAGCTGGGTTAAGTTAAATGTAAGCAATAACATGGATCAATGTACTTGTCTTTTCTGCAAGTACAGCTAATAATACGTATGAAAAGTGAAGCTAATCCACACACACATGGGGAAGTATTTTAAATGTAGGCTAGTGTTCTTAAGCACATTATTTAGAAGTTTTATTAACTTCGGTTAACTTGTAGTGACGCCAAGTAAATGTTTTTTTTAAAGATGTGTGGTCTTAAAAAAGACCGTTTGTGTTTGGTAGACGTTGGTTTACTTGCTGCTTGTGTATTTTGTGACGGCTTTTGTTCCTTCACTGACTGCGTGTTTTGCAAGTTCTCCAGGCAAGAGAAGACGTACTGCGGTTTGAATTTCACGAGAAGAGATGGTCGACTTTTTGTTTTGAAGAGCCAAACGCGAAGCTTCGGAAGCAATGCGCTCAAAGATGTCGTTGACAAATGAGTTCATGATGCTCATAGCTTTGCTTGAAACTCCGACATCTGGGTGAACTTGTTTCAAAACATTGTAGATGTAAATAGCATAACTTTCCTTTCTCTTTCTCTTGCGTTTCTTTTCACCAGTTCCACCAATCTTTCCTCCTTTTTTGCCGGCTCTTTTTTCACCTTTCTTGGCTACTTTAGGTGCCTGTTTTCCTCCTTTAGCTGCTGCGTCAGACATGGTTAAAAATTTTTGCTACTTAACTTGTAAATAAGCATTAAACTGCAAGTCAAAACTTTTTGTTTATAAGTAAAAAAATCGGATCGAATTCGATCCGAAAACGCCGATACGCAATTTAATTGGTTAAAAAAAAATCTTTTGTTTAATACTTAATTATGATTGGTTAAAAAAACATGATTTCGATCCTATTTTTATGATGAAAAAACGAGTAAAGTTTATTTCGTTAACACTTACGTTAAATATTCGTACGTTTTTGTATTAACTTACAAATCAAATCGCAGTTATGTCTGGACGTGGAAAAGGTGGAAAAGCTAAGGCTAAAGCCAAGACAAGATCCTCAAGAGCTGGACTTCAATTTCCAGTCGGTAGAGTGCATAGATTCCTTCGTAGAGGGCACTATGCTAACCGAATTGGATCTGGAGCACCAGTTTACTTAGCAGCCGTCTTGGAATATTTATCTGCTGAGATATTGGAGTTGGCTGGTAACGCAGCAAGAGACAACAAAAAAGCTAGGATTATTCCAAGACATTTACAATTGGCTGTTCGTAATGATGAAGAATTAAACAAACTTTTGAGCGGTGTAACCATTGCAGCTGGTGGTGTTTTGCCAAACATTCAAGCTGTCTTACTCCCAAAGAAGAACGACAAAGGACAGAAGAAGTAAACCGCTACACTCAGAAAACAACGGCTATTTTTATAGCCACACATCTTTAAAAAAACATTGTTTTTTTCACAAAACTATAACCTTAAAGTCTAATAGATAATCCATGCATACGCCTTGTCCTAAGTAACTCAAAGAAATTAAATAAAAAAATTTGATCACAACGTCAAAATAAATTGCACGTATTTGCACCTACTAATGTCTACGGCCATACCACGATGAACACACCCGTTCTCGTCTGATCACGGAAGTTAAGCATCGTCGGGCCGGGATAGTACTTGGATGGGGGACCGCCTGGGAACTCCCGGTGTCGTAGGCTTTTCATTTTCATTTGCTGTGATATATTTCTTGTTATAACAATTAAGGAACGTGGCGGTTGTTGAAAGTGTTTCCTATGACATTTTCCTACGACATTTTCAGGTGATAGTACGAGAAAAAAGAGCTTTCAAATGCATACAAACTCGATCTATTGCCGATCATCCAATAACCCTGACGGAATGGCAAATAAAATAAAATTCCGCCGCCTTCCGAGGACTTATATCGCAATCACGTTTCGTAACAGCCAAGCGAGGTTTTACCTTAGCGTTTAAGTCACCACCGACATTTGGCCGCGCAACTTTTCTAAGCTCATTCATTTTGACTTAAGGAGGGGGCGAGCGCGGACGCAGGCCCCCACTACCAGAAATTGTACGGTCGAGTTACTGACGTTTGCAGTAATCGCAGAGGTCAGCCCAAGCGTAGTGCAATGCAAGAGCCTCACTCTGGAAGAAAACCCTCATTGATCAGTCTTTACTTCCCCGTCAGGTAAGTATGAGTTGGAACTGCACCGTAGCATGAGGGTACCCTTCAAAGTTTGTTAATGCTTGTGGCTTGAGTGTGTTATAAACTGCCGTGTCGCGGGGCATAGGCTGTATTCTCCCCCAGTGTACGCGTTTTGTTCCCGCCGTAGACTATGCAGAGTGCCGTCGGAAAGAGGACTGCTATTATTCTTTTATTGCTTATGTGGGCCGCCATCGGTAATAGTGCAACACCAAGGCAACCCGTGGTCACGGCGTGAATGAATCCACCTCCATGACCCAAGGCCAAAAATCAGATTAATATACTGACCATTCAGAGAATGGCCTACCAGATATTAAACTGATAAGAACAGATACTACACTTGATCTTAGCCATTAGGCCGAGAAGCGATAAAGAACAAGCGTTGCCATGATAGGCATCGTCCACACACCGTAACTGCTTGTGGAGCATGTCACGTTACTGTAAAGCTTACAACTGTCACCGCGTACGGATGGACGGCGACATAGTAAAAATCACGGCTGTTGATTTAGCCGTAGGATGGAGAGCGACTGTAGCGAGTGGATGGTAACTTACATGAATGCTAACAAAGGCGACGATACTAAGTGCGTGATATTACTTTCCAATATGTCTGCGTACATTCCGTTTATCAACGCATTACGCCAGAACGTGCGCGCGCGTTACACAGTAGACCATGCAGCCGAAATGCGACAGTGCGACCCTGCCAGGAGTCGAA
Source organism: Hydractinia symbiolongicarpus (assembly GCF_029227915.1). Taxonomy (NCBI): domain Eukaryota; kingdom Metazoa; phylum Cnidaria; class Hydrozoa; order Anthoathecata; family Hydractiniidae; genus Hydractinia; species Hydractinia symbiolongicarpus. The sequence goes on along the minus strand of NC_079883.1, from coordinate 7,342,327 downwards.
CCTGGAATCCCCTGATTCGTAGTCAGATGCCTTATCCATTGGGCCACAGGGCCATGCTTATGACTTCGCCCCATCGTCATTTTGGCTTGCGCATTCGTTTTACTTACGACAGAATTCTTCGTGTTTGTAGCCATGAAAGAAAGGGACTTCTGTGAGTGAATTTTTTTACTGTGGTCTAATAAAAAAGTCGAAACGCAGTGCCCAATATATGAATTGCTCCTAATAGCCGGAAACAGGCCGTGTCGATGATGTAGGCCGACATACGCAACGCAAACCAAAGAACGCTTTATGAAAATCCTAACACGAGCGCGGAAGAAGCCCAAATTAACAGACTAGATGTAATGCTGAAGACCTCAAACTCCAGCAGCTTCTCTTGCAGACTATTGCGTCGTACTACAAATAAAATTAACATGCTTTCGCATAGTCGCGGCACCCAAAACGGACATTATACGATGTACAGAAACACACATTTCTGTTTTCGCGCCAAATCAATTCCCGGGAGTGGTACTTTTACGTCCGCATACTTCGCACCGTCTTAAATTATATCTCATTTACACGGTAATGTTTAGTATACTTCTACTGTGATAACAAGCATCGTTTATCGTTGGATTGTTGTAAGAAAACATTAAAAATGAGTGAAGCAGCTTCTCCAAAGAAAATCGCACCCAAGAAGAAACCTGCTGCAAAGAAGACAGCTGATCACCCTAAATATGTGGACATGATCAAGGCTGCTATCGCTACCCTAAAGGAACGCGGTGGTTCATCTCGCCAAGCTATTACAAAATATATTCATGCAAATTACAAAGTTGCTGAAAACTCAGATCATCATCTGAAAATGGCTCTTAAACGAGGAGTAACATCAGGCGATTTGATTCAAACTAAAGGCACTGGTGCTTCTGGATCATTCAAGCTAGGTCAGGTAAAAAAAGAAAAACCTAAGAAAAAGGCCGCAGCAAAAAAGCCAACGGCAAAGAAGCCTACTGCAAAGAAAAGTACACCAAAAAAGAAGCCAGCAAAGAAGAGCACGCCAAAGAAAGCAGCAAAGAAGCCTGCCACAAAGAAAGCCTCGGCTAAGAAACCAGCAGCTAAGAAACCCACAAAGAAGCCTGTTGCTAAAAAACCTGCAGCAAAGAAGGTCAAAAAGACTCCCAAAAAGGCAGCAAAGAAGACCGCAAAAAAATAATTTGTGTGTATCTGGCTATTACATTAACAAACGGCTATTTTTATAGCCACACATTTACAAAAAAACATTATCTTGGTACAAAGTTAAACTTGTTTAAGTCACTTAAACAGTTAAAAAAGAGTAAATTTAAGATTAGATTCCCTAAGTTTAAGTATTTTCGTTTTTAAATTTCTTATTTTCTTGCTTTTACTTTTCTTGCCCTTCATATTTTTAACATTGTCAAACTTTATGTAGCATAAAATTTTTATGTAGCATAAAATTTAAACAGAAAGCAGGACAAAGTTTGATATAAAAAGCTAGCCGTAATATTTTTTATGGATGTGTGGCTATAAAAATAGCCGTTTTTTGTTTGGTAAGATGCTTAGGCACGTTCCCCACGAATTCTTCTTGCCAACTGGATGTCTTTAGGCATGATTGTAACTCGTTTTGCGTGAATGGCACACAAGTTAGTATCCTCGAACAAGCCAACAAGGTACGCTTCAGAAGCCTCTTGCAGAGCCATAACGGCTGTGCTCTGGAATCGCAGATCTGTTTTGAAGTCCTGAGCAATTTCTCGCACAAGACGCTGGAAAGGCAACTTGCGGATCAAGAGCTCGGTTGACTTCTGGTATCTTCTGATTTCTCTGAGAGCAACTGTACCAGGTCTGTAACGATGTGGTTTTTTCACTCCTCCAGTAGCTGGTGCGCTTTTCCTCGCAGCTTTAGTGGCGAGTTGTTTTCGTGGAGCCTTTCCTCCAGTAGATTTACGTGCAGTTTGCTTTGTACGAGCCATATTTTAAGAAGTCGATGTAGTACGGATACACAAGACGGTCTAAAATGCACTATCGCGCCAAAGTTTTATTTCTCATATTGATTGACAGCTAAGGTTCAAAACAAACCATTTGATTGGTGCTAAGAAAGTAATTTCTGATTGGCTGCATAATGACATTACGCTCATTACTTTAACATTTTTATAAAATCTGTGTTTTTTGGCTACGGGAAAACGGCTGTATCTTCTGATACACAAAAGCTTTTGACTTTTTTTTTTTTTAGTAAGTAGCAGAAGGTTTGGCGAATTCCAACGATGCCAAATTTATTGCCTTACTGAAACATTAAGACCACGAATTTTTAAAAAAACTACAGTTTTACTTAAAAAAATGTACAAAATGTTCGGAACATTTTGTAATGACGCAACTCTATTGGTTAATTAGGGTGTTTCCACGAGCAGTAGGTAATTTTATGGCCTCTTTTTAAAGCTGTCTGAATTCTGTTAACTCAAACGTTGTTTTTGTACTCGTTCTGTACGCAACTATATCAATATGTCTGGACGCGGAAAAGGAGGTAAAGGATTGGGAAAAGGAGGTGCTAAACGTCACCGAAAAATTCTTCGTGATAACATTCAGGGAATCACAAAACCTGCTATTCGGCGTCTTGCTCGACGAGGTGGTGTCAAACGTATCTCTGGCCTTATCTATGAGGAAACCAGAGGTGTACTGAAGGTTTTCTTAGAGAATGTTATTCGTGATGCTGTAACCTACACAGAGCACGCTAAACGCAAGACCGTTACCGCTATGGATGTTGTTTATGCCTTAAAACGTCAAGGAAGAACTCTTTACGGATTCGGAGGTTAAGCGTTGTCATTGCTCAACAAAAACGGCTATTTTTATAGCCACAAATCTTTTAAAACATTACTTTGTGCACGCTTCCAAATTACACAATGTGTAAAGTCTTGTCACAGTTACATTTATTGCTATACGATACTATGTCATATATGACACAAAAAAAATTTAGAAATACTTTGTAGGGTTAATTTGCCTGGGAGTGTTTCCGTGAAAAGCTGGGTTAAGTTAAATGTAAGCAATAACATGGATCAATGTACTTGTCTTTTCTGCAAGTACAGCTAATAATACGTATGAAAAGTGAAGCTAATCCACACACACATGGGGAAGTATTTTAAATGTAGGCTAGTGTTCTTAAGCACATTATTTAGAAGTTTTATTAACTTCGGTTAACTTGTAGTGACGCCAAGTAAATGTTTTTTTAAAGATGTGTGGTCTTAAAAAAGACCGTTTGTGTTTGGTAGACGTTGGTTTACTTGCTGCTTGTGTATTTTGTGACGGCTTTTGTTCCTTCACTGACTGCGTGTTTTGCAAGTTCTCCAGGCAAGAGAAGACGTACTGCGGTTTGAATTTCACGAGAAGAGATGGTCGACTTTTTGTTTTGAAGAGCCAAACGCGAAGCTTCGGAAGCAATGCGCTCAAAGATGTCGTTGACAAATGAGTTCATGATGCTCATAGCTTTGCTTGAAACTCCGACATCTGGGTGAACTTGTTTCAAAACATTGTAGATGTAAATAGCATAACTTTCCTTTCTCTTTCTCTTGCGTTTCTTTTCACCAGTTCCACCAATCTTTCCTCCTTTTTTGCCGGCTCTTTTTTCACCTTTCTTGGCTACTTTAGGTGCCTGTTTTCCTCCTTTAGCTGCTGCGTCAGACATGGTTAAAAATTTTTGCTACTTAACTTGTAAATAAGCATTAAACTGCAAGTCAAAACTTTTTGTTTATAAGTAAAAAAATCGGATCGAATTCGATCCGAAAACGCCGATACGCAATTTAATTGGTTAAAAAAAAAATCTTTTGTTTAATACTTAATTATGATTGGTTAAAAAAACATGATTTCGATCCTATTTTTATGATGAAAAAACGAGTAAAGTTTATTTCGTTAACACTTACGTTAAATATTCGTACGTTTTTGTATTAACTTACAAATCAAATCGCAGTTATGTCTGGACGTGGAAAAGGTGGAAAAGCTAAGGCTAAAGCCAAGACAAGATCCTCAAGAGCTGGACTTCAATTTCCAGTCGGTAGAGTGCATAGATTCCTTCGTAGAGGGCACTATGCTAACCGAATTGGATCTGGAGCACCAGTTTACTTAGCAGCCGTCTTGGAATATTTATCTGCTGAGATATTGGAGTTGGCTGGTAACGCAGCAAGAGACAACAAAAAAGCTAGGATTATTCCAAGACATTTACAATTGGCTGTTCGTAATGATGAAGAATTAAACAAACTTTTGAGCGGTGTAACCATTGCAGCTGGTGGTGTTTTGCCAAACATTCAAGCTGTCTTACTCCCAAAGAAGAACGACAAAGGACAGAAGAAGTAAACCGCTACACTCAGAAAACAACGGCTATTTTTATAGCCACACATCTTTAAAAAAACATTGTTTTTTTCACAAAACTATAACCTTAAAGTCTAATAGATAATCCATGCATACGCCTTGTCCTAAGTAACTCAAAGAAATTAAATAAAAAAATTTGATCACAACGTCAAAATAAATTGCACGTATTTGCACCTACTAATGTCTACGGCCATACCACGATGAACACACCCGTTCTCGTCTGATCACGGAAGTTAAGCATCGTCGGGCCGGGATAGTACTTGGATGGGGGACCGCCTGGGAACTCCCGGTGTCGTAGGCTTTTCATTTTCATTTGCTGTGATATATTTCTTGTTATAACAATTAAGGAACGTGGCGGTTGTTGAAAGTGTTTCCTATGACATTTTCCTACGACATTTTCAGGTGATAGTACGAGAAAAAAGAGCTTTCAAATGCATACAAACTCGATCTATTGCCGATCATCCAATAACCCTGACGGAATGGCAAATAAAATAAAATTCCGCCGCCTTCCGAGGACTTATATCGCAATCACGTTTCGTAACAGCCAAGCGAGGTTTTACCTTAGCGTTTAAGTCACCACCGACATTTGGCCGCGCAACTTTTCTAAGCTCATTCATTTTGACTTAAGGAGGGGGCGAGCGCGGACGCAGGCCCCCACTACCAGAAATTGTACGGTCGAGTTACTGACGTTTGCAGTAATCGCAGAGGTCAGCCCAAGCGTAGTGCAATGCAAGAGCCTCACTCTGGAAGAAAACCCTCATTGATCAGTCTTTACTTCCCCGTCAGGTAAGTATGAGTTGGAACTGCACCGTAGCATGAGGGTACCCTTCAAAGTTTGTTAATGCTTGTGGCTTGAGTGTGTTATAAACTGCCGTGTCGCGGGGCATAGGCTGTATTCTCCCCCAGTGTACGCGTTTTGTTCCCGCCGTAGACTATGCAGAGTGCCGTCGGAAAGAGGACTGCTATTATTCTTTTATTGCTTATGTGGGCCGCCATCGGTAATAGTGCAACACCAAGGCAACCCGTGGTCACGGCGTGAATGAATCCACCTCCATGACCCAAGGCCAAAAATCAGATTAATATACTGACCATTCAGAGAATGGCCTACCAGATATTAAACTGATAAGAACAGATACTACACTTGATCTTAGCCATTAGGCCGAGAAGCGATAAAGAACAAGCGTTGCCATGATAGGCATCGTCCACACACCGTAACTGCTTGTGGAGCATGTCACGTTACTGTAAAGCTTACAACTGTCACCGCGTACGGATGGACGGCGACATAGTAAAAATCACGGCTGTTGATTTAGCCGTAGGATGGAGAGCGACTGTAGCGAGTGGATGGTAACTTACATGAATGCTAACAAAGGCGACGATACTAAGTGCGTGATATTACTTTCCAATATGTCTGCGTACATTCCGTTTATCAACGCATTACGCCAGAACGTGCGCGCGCGTTACACAGTAGACCATGCAGCCGAAATGCGACAGTGCGACCCTGCCAGGAGTCGAACCTGGAATCCCCTGATTCGTAGTCAGATGCCTTATCCATTGGGCCACAGGGCCATGCTTATGACTTCGCCCCATCGTCATTTTGGCTTGCGCATTCGTTTTACTTACGACAGAATTCTTCGTGTTTGTAGCCATGAAAGAAAGGGACTTCTGTGAGTGAATTTTTTTACTGTGGTCTAATAAAAAAGTCGAAACGCAGTGCCCAATATATGAATTGCTCCTAATAGCCGGAAACAGGCCGTGTCGATGATGTAGGCCGACATACGCAACGCAAACCAAAGAACGCTTTATGAAAATCCTAACACGAGCGCGGAAGAAGCCCAAATTAACAGACTAGATGTAATGCTGAAGACCTCAAACTCCAGCAGCTTCTCTTGCAGACTATTGCGTCGTACTACAAATAAAAATTAACATGCTTTCGCATAGTCGCGGCACCCAAAACGGACATTATACGATGTACAGAAACACACATTTCTGTTTTCGCGCCAAATCAATTCCCGGGAGTGGTACTTTTACGTCCGCATACTTCGCACCGTCTTAAATTATATCTCATTTACACGGTAATGTTTAGTATACTTCTACTGTGATAACAAGCATCGTTTATCGTTGGATTGTTGTAAGAAAACATTAAAAATGAGTGAAGCAGCTTCTCCAAAGAAAATCGCACCCAAGAAGAAACCTGCTGCAAAGAAGACAGCTGATCACCCTAAATATGTGGACATGATCAAGGCTGCTATCGCTACCCTAAAGGAACGCGGTGGTTCATCTCGCCAAGCTATTACAAAATATATTCATGCAAATTACAAAGTTGCTGAAAACTCAGATCATCATCTGAAAATGGCTCTTAAACGAGGAGTAACATCAGGCGATTTGATTCAAACTAAAGGCACTGGTGCTTCTGGATCATTCAAGCTAGGTCAGGTAAAAAAAGAAAAACCTAAGAAAAAGGCCGCAGCAAAAAAGCCAACGGCAAAGAAGCCTACTGCAAAGAAAAGTACACCAAAAAAGAAGCCAGCAAAGAAGAGCACGCCAAAGAAAGCAGCAAAGAAGCCTGCCACAAAGAAAGCCTCGGCTAAGAAACCAGCAGCTAAGAAACCCACAAAGAAGCCTGTTGCTAAAAAACCTGCAGCAAAGAAGGTCAAAAAGACTCCCAAAAAGGCAGCAAAGAAGACCGCAAAAAAATAATTTGTGTGTATCTGGCTATTACATTAACAAACGGCTATTTTTATAGCCACACATTTACAAAAAAACATTATCTTGGTACAAAGTTAAACTTGTTTAAGTCACTTAAACAGTTAAAAAAGAGTAAATTTAAGATTAGATTCCCTAAGTTTAAGTATTTTCGTTTTTAAATTTCTTATTTTCTTGCTTTTACTTTTCTTGCCCTTCATATTTTTAACATTGTCAAACTTTATGTAGCATAAAATTTTTATGTAGCATAAAATTTAAACAGAAAGCAGGACAAAGTTTGATATAAAAAGCTAGCCGTAATATTTTTTATGGATGTGTGGCTATAAAAATAGCCGTTTTTTGTTTGGTAAGATGCTTAGGCACGTTCCCCACGAATTCTTCTTGCCAACTGGATGTCTTTAGGCATGATTGTAACTCGTTTTGCGTGAATGGCACACAAGTTAGTATCCTCGAACAAGCCAACAAGGTACGCTTCAGAAGCCTCTTGCAGAGCCATAACGGCTGTGCTCTGGAATCGCAGATCTGTTTTGAAGTCCTGAGCAATTTCTCGCACAAGACGCTGGAAAGGCAACTTGCGGATCAAGAGCTCGGTTGACTTCTGGTATCTTCTGATTTCTCTGAGAGCAACTGTACCAGGTCTGTAACGATGTGGTTTTTTCACTCCTCCAGTAGCTGGTGCGCTTTTCCTCGCAGCTTTAGTGGCGAGTTGTTTTCGTGGAGCCTTTCCTCCAGTAGATTTACGTGCAGTTTGCTTTGTACGAGCCATATTTTAAGAAGTCGATGTAGTACGGATACACAAGACGGTCTAAAATGCACTATCGCGCCAAAGTTTTATTTCTCATATTGATTGACAGCTAAGGTTCAAAACAAACCATTTGATTGGTGCTAAGAAAGTAATTTCTGATTGGCTGCATAATGACATTACGCTCATTACTTTAACATTTTTATAAAATCTGTGTTTTTTGGCTACGGGAAAACGGCTGTATCTTCTGATACACAAAAGCTTTTGACTTTTTTTTTTTTTAGTAAGTAGCAGAAGGTTTGGCGAATTCCAACGATGCCAAATTTATTGCCTTACTGAAACATTAAGACCACGAATTTTTAAAAAAACTACAGTTTTACTTAAAAAAATGTACAAAATGTTCGGAACATTTTGTAATGACGCAACTCTATTGGTTAATTAGGGTGTTTCCACGAGCAGTAGGTAATTTTATGGCCTCTTTTTAAAGCTGTCTGAATTCTGTTAACTCAAACGTTGTTTTTGTACTCGTTCTGTACGCAACTATATCAATATGTCTGGACGCGGAAAAGGAGGTAAAGGATTGGGAAAAGGAGGTGCTAAACGTCACCGAAAAATTCTTCGTGATAACATTCAGGGAATCACAAAACCTGCTATTCGGCGTCTTGCTCGACGAGGTGGTGTCAAACGTATCTCTGGCCTTATCTATGAGGAAACCAGAGGTGTACTGAAGGTTTTCTTAGAGAATGTTATTCGTGATGCTGTAACCTACACAGAGCACGCTAAACGCAAGACCGTTACCGCTATGGATGTTGTTTATGCCTTAAAACGTCAAGGAAGAACTCTTTACGGATTCGGAGGTTAAGCGTTGTCATTGCTCAACAAAAACGGCTATTTTTATAGCCACAAATCTTTTAAAACATTACTTTGTGCACGCTTCCAAATTACACAATGTGTAAAGTCTTGTCACAGTTACATTTATTGCTATACGATACTATGTCATATATGACACAAAAAAAATTTAGAAATACTTTGTAGGGTTAATTTGCCTGGGAGTGTTTCCGTGAAAAGCTGGGTTAAGTTAAATGTAAGCAATAACATGGATCAATGTACTTGTCTTTTCTGCAAGTACAGCTAATAATACGTATGAAAAGTGAAGCTAATCCACACACACATGGGGAAGTATTTTAAATGTAGGCTAGTGTTCTTAAGCACATTATTTAGAAGTTTTATTAACTTCGGTTAACTTGTAGTGACGCCAAGTAAATGTTTTTTTAAAGATGTGTGGTCTTAAAAAAGACCGTTTGTGTTTGGTAGACGTTGGTTTACTTGCTGCTTGTGTATTTTGTGACGGCTTTTGTTCCTTCACTGACTGCGTGTTTTGCAAGTTCTCCAGGCAAGAGAAGACGTACTGCGGTTTGAATTTCACGAGAAGAGATGGTCGACTTTTTGTTTTGAAGAGCCAAACGCGAAGCTTCGGAAGCAATGCGCTCAAAGATGTCGTTGACAAATGAGTTCATGATGCTCATAGCTTTGCTTGAAACTCCGACATCTGGGTGAACTTGTTTCAAAACATTGTAGATGTAAATAGCATAACTTTCCTTTCTCTTTCTCTTGCGTTTCTTTTCACCAGTTCCACCAATCTTTCCTCCTTTTTTGCCGGCTCTTTTTTCACCTTTCTTGGCTACTTTAGGTGCCTGTTTTCCTCCTTTAGCTGCTGCGTCAGACATGGTTAAAAATTTTTGCTACTTAACTTGTAAATAAGCATTAAACTGCAAGTCAAAACTTTTTGTTTATAAGTAAAAAAATCGGATCGAATTCGATCCGAAAACGCCGATACGCAATTTAATTGGTTAAAAAAAAAATCTTTTGTTTAATACTTAATTATGATTGGTTAAAAAAACATGATTTCGATCCTATTTTTATGATGAAAAAACGAGTAAAGTTTATTTCGTTAACACTTACGTTAAATATTCGTACGTTTTTGTATTAACTTACAAATCAAATCGCAGTTATGTCTGGACGTGGAAAAGGTGGAAAAGCTAAGGCTAAAGCCAAGACAAGATCCTCAAGAGCTGGACTTCAATTTCCAGTCGGTAGAGTGCATAGATTCCTTCGTAGAGGGCACTATGCTAACCGAATTGGATCTGGAGCACCAGTTTACTTAGCAGCCGTCTTGGAATATTTATCTGCTGAGATATTGGAGTTGGCTGGTAACGCAGCAAGAGACAACAAAAAAGCTAGGATTATTCCAAGACATTTACAATTGGCTGTTCGTAATGATGAAGAATTAAACAAACTTTTGAGCGGTGTAACCATTGCAGCTGGTGGTGTTTTGCCAAACATTCAAGCTGTCTTACTCCCAAAGAAGAACGACAAAGGACAGAAGAAGTAAACCGCTACACTCAGAAAACAACGGCTATTTTTATAGCCACACATCTTTAAAAAAACATTGTTTTTTTCACAAAACTATAACCTTAAAGTCTAATAGATAATCCATGCATACGCCTTGTCCTAAGTAACTCAAAGAAATTAAATAAAAAAATTTGATCACAACGTCAAAATAAATTGCACGTATTTGCACCTACTAATGTCTACGGCCATACCACGATGAACACACCCGTTCTCGTCTGATCACGGAAGTTAAGCATCGTCGGGCCGGGATAGTACTTGGATGGGGGACCGCCTGGGAACTCCCGGTGTCGTAGGCTTTTCATTTTCATTTGCTGTGATATATTTCTTGTTATAACAATTAAGGAACGTGGCGGTTGTTGAAAGTGTTTCCTATGACATTTTCCTACGACATTTTCAGGTGATAGTACGAGAAAAAAGAGCTTTCAAATGCATACAAACTCGATCTATTGCCGATCATCCAATAACCCTGACGGAATGGCAAATAAAATAAAATTCCGCCGCCTTCCGAGGACTTATATCGCAATCACGTTTCGTAACAGCCAAGCGAGGTTTTACCTTAGCGTTTAAGTCACCACCGACATTTGGCCGCGCAACTTTTCTAAGCTCATTCATTTTGACTTAAGGAGGGGGCGAGCGCGGACGCAGGCCCCCACTACCAGAAATTGTACGGTCGAGTTACTGACGTTTGCAGTAATCGCAGAGGTCAGCCCAAGCGTAGTGCAATGCAAGAGCCTCACTCTGGAAGAAAACCCTCATTGATCAGTCTTTACTTCCCCGTCAGGTAAGTATGAGTTGGAACTGCACCGTAGCATGAGGGTACCCTTCAAAGTTTGTTAATGCTTGTGGCTTGAGTGTGTTATAAACTGCCGTGTCGCGGGGCATAGGCTGTATTCTCCCCCAGTGTACGCGTTTTGTTCCCGCCGTAGACTATGCAGAGTGCCGTCGGAAAGAGGACTGCTATTATTCTTTTATTGCTTATGTGGGCCGCCATCGGTAATAGTGCAACACCAAGGCAACCCGTGGTCACGGCGTGAATGAATCCACCTCCATGACCCAAGGCCAAAAATCAGATTAATATACTGACCATTCAGAGAATGGCCTACCAGATATTAAACTGATAAGAACAGATACTACACTTGATCTTAGCCATTAGGCCGAGAAGCGATAAAGAACAAGCGTTGCCATGATAGGCATCGTCCACACACCGTAACTGCTTGTGGAGCATGTCACGTTACTGTAAAGCTTACAACTGTCACCGCGTACGGATGGACGGCGACATAGTAAAAATCACGGCTGTTGATTTAGCCGTAGGATGGAGAGCGACTGTAGCGAGTGGATGGTAACTTACATGAATGCTAACAAAGGCGACGATACTAAGTGCGTGATATTACTTTCCAATATGTCTGCGTACATTCCGTTTATCAACGCATTACGCCAGAACGTGCGCGCGCGTTACACAGTAGACCATGCAGCCGAAATGCGACAGTGCGACCCTGCCAGGAGTCGAACCTGGAATCCCCTGATTCGTAGTCAGATGCCTTATCCATTGGGCCACAGGGCCATGCTTATGACTTCGCCCCATCGTCATTTTGGCTTGCGCATTCGTTTTACTTACGACAGAATTCTTCGTGTTTGTAGCCATGAAAGAAAGGGACTTCTGTGAGTGAATTTTTTTACTGTGGTCTAATAAAAAAGTCGAAACGCAGTGCCCAATATATGAATTGCTCCTAATAGCCGGAAACAGGCCGTGTCGATGATGTAGGCCGACATACGCAACGCAAACCAAAGAACGCTTTATGAAAATCCTAACACGAGCGCGGAAGAAGCCCAAATTAACAGACTAGATGTAATGCTGAAGACCTCAAACTCCAGCAGCTTCTCTTGCAGACTATTGCGTCGTACTACAAATAAAAATTAACATGCTTTCGCATAGTCGCGGCACCCAAAACGGACATTATACGATGTACAGAAACACACATTTCTGTTTTCGCGCCAAATCAATTCCCGGGAGTGGTACTTTTACGTCCGCATACTTCGCACCGTCTTAAATTATATCTCATTTACACGGTAATGTTTAGTATACTTCTACTGTGATAACAAGCATCGTTTATCGTTGGATTGTTGTAAGAAAACATTAAAAATGAGTGAAGCAGCTTCTCCAAAGAAAATCGCACCCAAGAAGAAACCTGCTGCAAAGAAGACAGCTGATCACCCTAAATATGTGGACATGATCAAGGCTGCTATCGCTACCCTAAAGGAACGCGGTGGTTCATCTCGCCAAGCTATTACAAAATATATTCATGCAAATTACAAAGTTGCTGAAAACTCAGATCATCATCTGAAAATGGCTCTTAAACGAGGAGTAACATCAGGCGATTTGATTCAAACTAAAGGCACTGGTGCTTCTGGATCATTCAAGCTAGGTCAGGTAAAAAAAGAAAAACCTAAGAAAAAGGCCGCAGCAAAAAAGCCAACGGCAAAGAAGCCTACTGCAAAGAAAAGTACACCAAAAAAGAAGCCAGCAAAGAAGAGCACGCCAAAGAAAGCAGCAAAGAAGCCTGCCACAAAGAAAGCCTCGGCTAAGAAACCAGCAGCTAAGAAACCCACAAAGAAGCCTGTTGCTAAAAAACCTGCAGCAAAGAAGGTCAAAAAGACTCCCAAAAAGGCAGCAAAGAAGACCGCAAAAAAATAATTTGTGTGTATCTGGCTATTACATTAACAAACGGCTATTTTTATAGCCACACATTTACAAAAAAACATTATCTTGGTACAAAGTTAAACTTGTTTAAGTCACTTAAACAGTTAAAAAAGAGTAAATTTAAGATTAGATTCCCTAAGTTTAAGTATTTTCGTTTTTAAATTTCTTATTTTCTTGCTTTTACTTTTCTTGCCCTTCATATTTTTAACATTGTCAAACTTTATGTAGCATAAAATTTTTATGTAGCATAAAATTTAAACAGAAAGCAGGACAAAGTTTGATATAAAAAGCTAGCCGTAATATTTTTTATGGATGTGTGGCTATAAAAATAGCCGTTTTTTGTTTGGTAAGATGCTTAGGCACGTTCCCCACGAATTCTTCTTGCCAACTGGATGTCTTTAGGCATGATTGTAACTCGTTTTGCGTGAATGGCACACAAGTTAGTATCCTCGAACAAGCCAACAAGGTACGCTTCAGAAGCCTCTTGCAGAGCCATAACGGCTGTGCTCTGGAATCGCAGATCTGTTTTGAAGTCCTGAGCAATTTCTCGCACAAGACGCTGGAAAGGCAACTTGCGGATCAAGAGCTCGGTTGACTTCTGGTATCTTCTGATTTCTCTGAGAGCAACTGTACCAGGTCTGTAACGATGTGGTTTTTTCACTCCTCCAGTAGCTGGTGCGCTTTTCCTCGCAGCTTTAGTGGCGAGTTGTTTTCGTGGAGCCTTTCCTCCAGTAGATTTACGTGCAGTTTGCTTTGTACGAGCCATATTTTAAGAAGTCGATGTAGTACGGATACACAAGACGGTCTAAAATGCACTATCGCGCCAAAGTTTTATTTCTCATATTGATTGACAGCTAAGGTTCAAAACAAACCATTTGATTGGTGCTAAGAAAGTAATTTCTGATTGGCTGCATAATGACATTACGCTCATTACTTTAACATTTTTATAAAATCTGTGTTTTTTGGCTACGGGAAAACGGCTGTATCTTCTGATACACAAAAGCTTTTGACTTTTTTTTTTTTTAGTAAGTAGCAGAAGGTTTGGCGAATTCCAACGATGCCAAATTTATTGCCTTACTGAAACATTAAGACCACGAATTTTTAAAAAAACTACAGTTTTACTTAAAAAAATGTACAAAATGTTCGGAACATTTTGTAATGACGCAACTCTATTGGTTAATTAGGGTGTTTCCACGAGCAGTAGGTAATTTTATGGCCTCTTTTTAAAGCTGTCTGAATTCTGTTAACTCAAACGTTGTTTTTGTACTCGTTCTGTACGCAACTATATCAATATGTCTGGACGCGGAAAAGGAGGTAAAGGATTGGGAAAAGGAGGTGCTAAACGTCACCGAAAAATTCTTCGTGATAACATTCAGGGAATCACAAAACCTGCTATTCGGCGTCTTGCTCGACGAGGTGGTGTCAAACGTATCTCTGGCCTTATCTATGAGGAAACCAGAGGTGTACTGAAGGTTTTCTTAGAGAATGTTATTCGTGATGCTGTAACCTACACAGAGCACGCTAAACGCAAGACCGTTACCGCTATGGATGTTGTTTATGCCTTAAAACGTCAAGGAAGAACTCTTTACGGATTCGGAGGTTAAGCGTTGTCATTGCTCAACAAAAACGGCTATTTTTATAGCCACAAATCTTTTAAAACATTACTTTGTGCACGCTTCCAAATTACACAATGTGTAAAGTCTTGTCACAGTTACATTTATTGCTATACGATACTATGTCATATATGACACAAAAAAAATTTAGAAATACTTTGTAGGGTTAATTTGCCTGGGAGTGTTTCCGTGAAAAGCTGGGTTAAGTTAAATGTAAGCAATAACATGGATCAATGTACTTGTCTTTTCTGCAAGTACAGCTAATAATACGTATGAAAAGTGAAGCTAATCCACACACACATGGGGAAGTATTTTAAATGTAGGCTAGTGTTCTTAAGCACATTATTTAGAAGTTTTATTAACTTCGGTTAACTTGTAGTGACGCCAAGTAAATGTTTTTTTAAAGATGTGTGGTCTTAAAAAAGACCGTTTGTGTTTGGTAGACGTTGGTTTACTTGCTGCTTGTGTATTTTGTGACGGCTTTTGTTCCTTCACTGACTGCGTGTTTTGCAAGTTCTCCAGGCAAGAGAAGACGTACTGCGGTTTGAATTTCACGAGAAGAGATGGTCGACTTTTTGTTTTGAAGAGCCAAACGCGAAGCTTCGGAAGCAATGCGCTCAAAGATGTCGTTGACAAATGAGTTCATGATGCTCATAGCTTTGCTTGAAACTCCGACATCTGGGTGAACTTGTTTCAAAACATTGTAGATGTAAATAGCATAACTTTCCTTTCTCTTTCTCTCGCGTTTCTTTTCACCAGTTCCACCAATCTTTCCTCCTTTTTTGCCGGCTCTTTTTTCACCTTTCTTGGCTACTTTAGGTGCCTGTTTTCCTCCTTTAGCTGCTGCGTCAGACATGGTTAAAAATTTTTGCTACTTAACTTGTAAATAAGCATTAAACTGCAAGTCAAAACTTTTTGTTTATAAGTAAAAAAATCGGATCGAATTCGATCCGAAAACGCCGATACGCAATTTAATTGGTTAAAAAAAAAATCTTTTGTTTAATACTTAATTATGATTGGTTAAAAAAACATGATTTCGATCCTATTTTTATGATGAAAAAACGAGTAAAGTTTATTTCGTTAACACTTACGTTAAATATTCGTACGTTTTTGTATTAACTTACAAATCAAATCGCAGTTATGTCTGGACGTGGAAAAGGTGGAAAAGCTAAGGCTAAAGCCAAGACAAGATCCTCAAGAGCTGGACTTCAATTTCCAGTCGGTAGAGTGCATAGATTCCTTCGTAGAGGGCACTATGCTAACCGAATTGGATCTGGAGCACCAGTTTACTTAGCAGCCGTCTTGGAATATTTATCTGCTGAGATATTGGAGTTGGCTGGTAACGCAGCAAGAGACAACAAAAAAGCTAGGATTATTCCAAGACATTTACAATTGGCTGTTCGTAATGATGAAGAATTAAACAAACTTTTGAGCGGTGTAACCATTGCAGCTGGTGGTGTTTTGCCAAACATTCAAGCTGTCTTACTCCCAAAGAAGAACGACAAAGGACAGAAGAAGTAAACCGCTACACTCAGAAAACAACGGCTATTTTTATAGCCACACATCTTTAAAAAAACATTGTTTTTTTCACAAAACTATAACCTTAAAGTCTAATAGATAATCCATGCATACGCCTTGTCCTAAGTAACTCAAAGAAATTAAATAAAAAAATTTGATCACAACGTCAAAATAAATTGCACGTATTTGCACCTACTAATGTCTACGGCCATACCACGATGAACACACCCGTTCTCGTCTGATCACGGAAGTTAAGCATCGTCGGGCCGGGATAGTACTTGGATGGGGGACCGCCTGGGAACTCCCGGTGTCGTAGGCTTTTCATTTTCATTTGCTGTGATATATTTCTTGTTATAACAATTAAGGAACGTGGCGGTTGTTGAAAGTGTTTCCTATGACATTTTCCTACGACATTTTCAGGTGATAGTACGAGAAAAAAGAGCTTTCAAATGCATACAAACTCGATCTATTGCCGATCATCCAATAACCCTGACGGAATGGCAAATAAAATAAAATTCCGCCGCCTTCCGAGGACTTATATCGCAATCACGTTTCGTAACAGCCAAGCGAGGTTTTACCTTAGCGTTTAAGTCACCACCGACATTTGGCCGCGCAACTTTTCTAAGCTCATTCATTTTGACTTAAGGAGGGGGCGAGCGCGGACGCAGGCCCCCACTACCAGAAATTGTACGGTCGAGTTACTGACGTTTGCAGTAATCGCAGAGGTCAGCCCAAGCGTAGTGCAATGCAAGAGCCTCACTCTGGAAGAAAACCCTCATTGATCAGTCTTTACTTCCCCGTCAGGTAAGTATGAGTTGGAACTGCACCGTAGCATGAGGGTACCCTTCAAAGTTTGTTAATGCTTGTGGCTTGAGTGTGTTATAAACTGCCGTGTCGCGGGGCATAGGCTGTATTCTCCCCCAGTGTACGCGTTTTGTTCCCGCCGTAGACTATGCAGAGTGCCGTCGGAAAGAGGACTGCTATTATTCTTTTATTGCTTATGTGGGCCGCCATCGGTAATAGTGCAACACCAAGGCAACCCGTGGTCACGGCGTGAATGAATCCACCTCCATGACCCAAGGCCAAAAATCAGATTAATATACTGACCATTCAGAGAATGGCCTACCAGATATTAAACTGATAAGAACAGATACTACACTTGATCTTAGCCATTAGGCCGAGAAGCGATAAAGAACAAGCGTTGCCATGATAGGCATCGTCCACACACCGTAACTGCTTGTGGAGCATGTCACGTTACTGTAAAGCTTACAACTGTCACCGCGTACGGATGGACGGCGACATAGTAAAAATCACGGCTGTTGATTTAGCCGTAGGATGGAGAGCGACTGTAGCGAGTGGATGGTAACTTACATGAATGCTAACAAAGGCGACGATACTAAGTGCGTGATATTACTTTCCAATATGTCTGCGTACATTCCGTTTATCAACGCATTACGCCAGAACGTGCGCGCGCGTTACACAGTAGACCATGCAGCCGAAATGCGACAGTGCGACCCTGCCAGGAGTCGAACCTGGAATCCCCTGATTCGTAGTCAGATGCCTTATCCATTGGGCCACAGGGCCATGCTTATGACTTCGCCCCATCGTCATTTTGGCTTGCGCATTCGTTTTACTTACGACAGAATTCTTCGTGTTTGTAGCCATGAAAGAAAGGGACTTCTGTGAGTGAATTTTTTTACTGTGGTCTAATAAAAAAGTCGAAACGCAGTGCCCAATATATGAATTGCTCCTAATAGCCGGAAACAGGCCGTGTCGATGATGTAGGCCGACATACGCAACGCAAACCAAAGAACGCTTTATGAAAATCCTAACACGAGCGCGGAAGAAGCCCAAATTAACAGACTAGATGTAATGCTGAAGACCTCAAACTCCAGCAGCTTCTCTTGCAGACTATTGCGTCGTACTACAAATAAAAATTAACATGCTTTCGCATAGTCGCGGCACCCAAAACGGACATTATACGATGTACAGAAACACACATTTCTGTTTTCGCGCCAAATCAATTCCCGGGAGTGGTACTTTTACGTCCGCATACTTCGCACCGTCTTAAATTATATCTCATTTACACGGTAATGTTTAGTATACTTCTACTGTGATAACAAGCATCGTTTATCGTTGGATTGTTGTAAGAAAACATTAAAAATGAGTGAAGCAGCTTCTCCAAAGAAAATCGCACCCAAGAAGAAACCTGCTGCAAAGAAGACAGCTGATCACCCTAAATATGTGGACATGATCAAGGCTGCTATCGCTACCCTAAAGGAACGCGGTGGTTCATCTCGCCAAGCTATTACAAAATATATTCATGCAAATTACAAAGTTGCTGAAAACTCAGATCATCATCTGAAAATGGCTCTTAAACGAGGAGTAACATCAGGCGATTTGATTCAAACTAAAGGCACTGGTGCTTCTGGATCATTCAAGCTAGGTCAGGTAAAAAAAGAAAAACCTAAGAAAAAGGCCGCAGCAAAAAAGCCAACGGCAAAGAAGCCTACTGCAAAGAAAAGTACACCAAAAAAGAAGCCAGCAAAGAAGAGCACGCCAAAGAAAGCAGCAAAGAAGCCTGCCACAAAGAAAGCCTCGGCTAAGAAACCAGCAGCTAAGAAACCCACAAAGAAGCCTGTTGCTAAAAAACCTGCAGCAAAGAAGGTCAAAAAGACTCCCAAAAAGGCAGCAAAGAAGACCGCAAAAAAATAATTTGTGTGTATCTGGCTATTACATTAACAAACGGCTATTTTTATAGCCACACATTTACAAAAAAACATTATCTTGGTACAAAGTTAAACTTGTTTAAGTCACTTAAACAGTTAAAAAAGAGTAAATTTAAGATTAGATTCCCTAAGTTTAAGTATTTTCGTTTTTAAATTTCTTATTTTCTTGCTTTTACTTTTCTTGCCCTTCATATTTTTAACATTGTCAAACTTTATGTAGCATAAAATTTTTATGTAGCATAAAATTTAAACAGAAAGCAGGACAAAGTTTGATATAAAAAGCTAGCCGTAATATTTTTTATGGATGTGTGGCTATAAAAATAGCCGTTTTTTGTTTGGTAAGATGCTTAGGCACGTTCCCCACGAATTCTTCTTGCCAACTGGATGTCTTTAGGCATGATTGTAACTCGTTTTGCGTGAATGGCACACAAGTTAGTATCCTCGAACAAGCCAACAAGGTACGCTTCAGAAGCCTCTTGCAGAGCCATAACGGCTGTGCTCTGGAATCGCAGATCTGTTTTGAAGTCCTGAGCAATTTCTCGCACAAGACGCTGGAAAGGCAACTTGCGGATCAAGAGCTCGGTTGACTTCTGGTATCTTCTGATTTCTCTGAGAGCAACTGTACCAGGTCTGTAACGATGTGGTTTTTTCACTCCTCCAGTAGCTGGTGCGCTTTTCCTCGCAGCTTTAGTGGCGAGTTGTTTTCGTGGAGCCTTTCCTCCAGTAGATTTACGTGCAGTTTGCTTTGTACGAGCCATATTTTAAGAAGTCGATGTAGTACGGATACACAAGACGGTCTAAAATGCACTATCGCGCCAAAGTTTTATTTCTCATATTGATTGACAGCTAAGGTTCAAAACAAACCATTTGATTGGTGCTAAGAAAGTAATTTCTGATTGGCTGCATAATGACATTACGCTCATTACTTTAACATTTTTATAAAATCTGTGTTTTTTGGCTACGGGAAAACGGCTGTATCTTCTGATACACAAAAGCTTTTGACTTTTTTTTTTTTTAGTAAGTAGCAGAAGGTTTGGCGAATTCCAACGATGCCAAATTTATTGCCTTACTGAAACATTAAGACCACGAATTTTTAAAAAAACTACAGTTTTACTTAAAAAAATGTACAAAATGTTCGGAACATTTTGTAATGACGCAACTCTATTGGTTAATTAGGGTGTTTCCACGAGCAGTAGGTAATTTTATGGCCTCTTTTTAAAGCTGTCTGAATTCTGTTAACTCAAACGTTGTTTTTGTACTCGTTCTGTACGCAACTATATCAATATGTCTGGACGCGGAAAAGGAGGTAAAGGATTGGGAAAAGGAGGTGCTAAACGTCACCGAAAAATTCTTCGTGATAACATTCAGGGAATCACAAAACCTGCTATTCGGCGTCTTGCTCGACGAGGTGGTGTCAAACGTATCTCTGGCCTTATCTATGAGGAAACCAGAGGTGTACTGAAGGTTTTCTTAGAGAATGTTATTCGTGATGCTGTAACCTACACAGAGCACGCTAAACGCAAGACCGTTACCGCTATGGATGTTGTTTATGCCTTAAAACGTCAAGGAAGAACTCTTTACGGATTCGGAGGTTAAGCGTTGTCATTGCTCAACAAAAACGGCTATTTTTATAGCCACAAATCTTTTAAAACATTACTTTGTGCACGCTTCCAAATTACACAATGTGTAAAGTCTTGTCACAGTTACATTTATTGCTATACGATACTATGTCATATATGACACAAAAAAAATTTAGAAATACTTTGTAGGGTTAATTTGCCTGGGAGTGTTTCCGTGAAAAGCTGGGTTAAGTTAAATGTAAGCAATAACATGGATCAATGTACTTGTCTTTTCTGCAAGTACAGCTAATAATACGTATGAAAAGTGAAGCTAATCCACACACACATGGGGAAGTATTTTAAATGTAGGCTAGTGTTCTTAAGCACATTATTTAGAAGTTTTATTAACTTCGGTTAACTTGTAGTGACGCCAAGTAAATGTTTTTTTAAAGATGTGTGGTCTTAAAAAAGACCGTTTGTGTTTGGTAGACGTTGGTTTACTTGCTGCTTGTGTATTTTGTGACGGCTTTTGTTCCTTCACTGACTGCGTGTTTTGCAAGTTCTCCAGGCAAGAGAAGACGTACTGCGGTTTGAATTTCACGAGAAGAGATGGTCGACTTTTTGTTTTGAAGAGCCAAACGCGAAGCTTCGGAAGCAATGCGCTCAAAGATGTCGTTGACAAATGAGTTCATGATGCTCATAGCTTTGCTTGAAACTCCGACATCTGGGTGAACTTGTTTCAAAACATTGTAGATGTAAATAGCATAACTTTCCTTTCTCTTTCTCTTGCGTTTCTTTTCACCAGTTCCACCAATCTTTCCTCCTTTTTTGCCGGCTCTTTTTTCACCTTTCTTGGCTACTTTAGGTGCCTGTTTTCCTCCTTTAGCTGCTGCGTCAGACATGGTTAAAAATTTTTGCTACTTAACTTGTAAATAAGCATTAAACTGCAAGTCAAAACTTTTTGTTTATAAGTAAAAAAATCGGATCGAATTCGATCCGAAAACGCCGATACGCAATTTAATTGGTTAAAAAAAAAATCTTTTGTTTAATACTTAATTATGATTGGTTAAAAAAACATGATTTCGATCCTATTTTTATGATGAAAAAACGAGTAAAGTTTATTTCGTTAACACTTACGTTAAATATTCGTACGTTTTTGTATTAACTTACAAATCAAATCGCAGTTATGTCTGGACGTGGAAAAGGTGGAAAAGCTAAGGCTAAAGCCAAGACAAGATCCTCAAGAGCTGGACTTCAATTTCCAGTCGGTAGAGTGCATAGATTCCTTCGTAGAGGGCACTATGCTAACCGAATTGGATCTGGAGCACCAGTTTACTTAGCAGCCGTCTTGGAATATTTATCTGCTGAGATATTGGAGTTGGCTGGTAACGCAGCAAGAGACAACAAAAAAGCTAGGATTATTCCAAGACATTTACAATTGGCTGTTCGTAATGATGAAGAATTAAACAAACTTTTGAGCGGTGTAACCATTGCAGCTGGTGGTGTTTTGCCAAACATTCAAGCTGTCTTACTCCCAAAGAAGAACGACAAAGGACAGAAGAAGTAAACCGCTACACTCAGAAAACAACGGCTATTTTTATAGCCACACATCTTTAAAAAAACATTGTTTTTTTCACAAAACTATAACCTTAAAGTCTAATAGATAATCCATGCATACGCCTTGTCCTAAGTAACTCAAAGAAATTAAATAAAAAAATTTGATCACAACGTCAAAATAAATTGCACGTATTTGCACCTACTAATGTCTACGGCCATACCACGATGAACACACCCGTTCTCGTCTGATCACGGAAGTTAAGCATCGTCGGGCCGGGATAGTACTTGGATGGGGGACCGCCTGGGAACTCCCGGTGTCGTAGGCTTTTCATTTTCATTTGCTGTGATATATTTCTTGTTATAACAATTAAGGAACGTGGCGGTTGTTGAAAGTGTTTCCTATGACATTTTCCTACGACATTTTCAGGTGATAGTACGAGAAAAAAGAGCTTTCAAATGCATACAAACTCGATCTATTGCCGATCATCCAATAACCCTGACGGAATGGCAAATAAAATAAAATTCCGCCGCCTTCCGAGGACTTATATCGCAATCACGTTTCGTAACAGCCAAGCGAGGTTTTACCTTAGCGTTTAAGTCACCACCGACATTTGGCCGCGCAACTTTTCTAAGCTCATTCATTTTGACTTAAGGAGGGGGCGAGCGCGGACGCAGGCCCCCACTACCAGAAATTGTACGGTCGAGTTACTGACGTTTGCAGTAATCGCAGAGGTCAGCCCAAGCGTAGTGCAATGCAAGAGCCTCACTCTGGAAGAAAACCCTCATTGATCAGTCTTTACTTCCCCGTCAGGTAAGTATGAGTTGGAACTGCACCGTAGCATGAGGGTACCCTTCAAAGTTTGTTAATGCTTGTGGCTTGAGTGTGTTATAAACTGCCGTGTCGCGGGGCATAGGCTGTATTCTCCCCCAGTGTACGCGTTTTGTTCCCGCCGTAGACTATGCAGAGTGCCGTCGGAAAGAGGACTGCTATTATTCTTTTATTGCTTATGTGGGCCGCCATCGGTAATAGTGCAACACCAAGGCAACCCGTGGTCACGGCGTGAATGAATCCACCTCCATGACCCAAGGCCAAAAATCAGATTAATATACTGACCATTCAGAGAATGGCCTACCAGATATTAAACTGATAAGAACAGATACTACACTTGATCTTAGCCATTAGGCCGAGAAGCGATAAAGAACAAGCGTTGCCATGATAGGCATCGTCCACACACCGTAACTGCTTGTGGAGCATGTCACGTTACTGTAAAGCTTACAACTGTCACCGCGTACGGATGGACGGCGACATAGTAAAAATCACGGCTGTTGATTTAGCCGTAGGATGGAGAGCGACTGTAGCGAGTGGATGGTAACTTACATGAATGCTAACAAAGGCGACGATACTAAGTGCGTGATATTACTTTCCAATATGTCTGCGTACATTCCGTTTATCAACGCATTACGCCAGAACGTGCGCGCGCGTTACACAGTAGACCATGCAGCCGAAATGCGACAGTGCGACCCTGCCAGGAGTCGAACCTGGAATCCCCTGATTCGTAGTCAGATGCCTTATCCATTGGGCCACAGGGCCATGCTTATGACTTCGCCCCATCGTCATTTTGGCTTGCGCATTCGTTTTACTTACGACAGAATTCTTCGTGTTTGTAGCCATGAAAGAAAGGGACTTCTGTGAGTGAATTTTTTTACTGTGGTCTAATAAAAAAGTCGAAACGCAGTGCCCAATATATGAATTGCTCCTAATAGCCGGAAACAGGCCGTGTCGATGATGTAGGCCGACATACGCAACGCAAACCAAAGAACGCTTTATGAAAATCCTAACACGAGCGCGGAAGAAGCCCAAATTAACAGACTAGATGTAATGCTGAAGACCTCAAACTCCAGCAGCTTCTCTTGCAGACTATTGCGTCGTACTACAAATAAAAATTAACATGCTTTCGCATAGTCGCGGCACCCAAAACGGACATTATACGATGTACAGAAACACACATTTCTGTTTTCGCGCCAAATCAATTCCCGGGAGTGGTACTTTTACGTCCGCATACTTCGCACCGTCTTAAATTATATCTCATTTACACGGTAATGTTTAGTATACTTCTACTGTGATAACAAGCATCGTTTATCGTTGGATTGTTGTAAGAAAACATTAAAAATGAGTGAAGCAGCTTCTCCAAAGAAAATCGCACCCAAGAAGAAACCTGCTGCAAAGAAGACAGCTGATCACCCTAAATATGTGGACATGATCAAGGCTGCTATCGCTACCCTAAAGGAACGCGGTGGTTCATCTCGCCAAGCTATTACAAAATATATTCATGCAAATTACAAAGTTGCTGAAAACTCAGATCATCATCTGAAAATGGCTCTTAAACGAGGAGTAACATCAGGCGATTTGATTCAAACTAAAGGCACTGGTGCTTCTGGATCATTCAAGCTAGGTCAGGTAAAAAAAGAAAAACCTAAGAAAAAGGCCGCAGCAAAAAAGCCAACGGCAAAGAAGCCTACTGCAAAGAAAAGTACACCAAAAAAGAAGCCAGCAAAGAAGAGCACGCCAAAGAAAGCAGCAAAGAAGCCTGCCACAAAGAAAGCCTCGGCTAAGAAACCAGCAGCTAAGAAACCCACAAAGAAGCCTGTTGCTAAAAAACCTGCAGCAAAGAAGGTCAAAAAGACTCCCAAAAAGGCAGCAAAGAAGACCGCAAAAAAATAATTTGTGTGTATCTGGCTATTACATTAACAAACGGCTATTTTTATAGCCACACATTTACAAAAAAACATTATCTTGGTACAAAGTTAAACTTGTTTAAGTCACTTAAACAGTTAAAAAAGAGTAAATTTAAGATTAGATTCCCTAAGTTTAAGTATTTTCGTTTTTAAATTTCTTATTTTCTTGCTTTTACTTTTCTTGCCCTTCATATTTTTAACATTGTCAAACTTTATGTAGCATAAAATTTTTATGTAGCATAAAATTTAAACAGAAAGCAGGACAAAGTTTGATATAAAAAGCTAGCCGTAATATTTTTTATGGATGTGTGGCTATAAAAATAGCCGTTTTTTGTTTGGTAAGATGCTTAGGCACGTTCCCCACGAATTCTTCTTGCCAACTGGATGTCTTTAGGCATGATTGTAACTCGTTTTGCGTGAATGGCACACAAGTTAGTATCCTCGAACAAGCCAACAAGGTACGCTTCAGAAGCCTCTTGCAGAGCCATAACGGCTGTGCTCTGGAATCGCAGATCTGTTTTGAAGTCCTGAGCAATTTCTCGCACAAGACGCTGGAAAGGCAACTTGCGGATCAAGAGCTCGGTTGACTTCTGGTATCTTCTGATTTCTCTGAGAGCAACTGTACCAGGTCTGTAACGATGTGGTTTTTTCACTCCTCCAGTAGCTGGTGCGCTTTTCCTCGCAGCTTTAGTGGCGAGTTGTTTTCGTGGAGCCTTTCCTCCAGTAGATTTACGTGCAGTTTGCTTTGTACGAGCCATATTTTAAGAAGTCGATGTAGTACGGATACACAAGACGGTCTAAAATGCACTATCGCGCCAAAGTTTTATTTCTCATATTGATTGACAGCTAAGGTTCAAAACAAACCATTTGATTGGTGCTAAGAAAGTAATTTCTGATTGGCTGCATAATGACATTACGCTCATTACTTTAACATTTTTATAAAATCTGTGTTTTTTGGCTACGGGAAAACGGCTGTATCTTCTGATACACAAAAGCTTTTGACTTTTTTTTTTTTTAGTAAGTAGCAGAAGGTTTGGCGAATTCCAACGATGCCAAATTTATTGCCTTACTGAAACATTAAGACCACGAATTTTTAAAAAAACTACAGTTTTACTTAAAAAAATGTACAAAATGTTCGGAACATTTTGTAATGACGCAACTCTATTGGTTAATTAGGGTGTTTCCACGAGCAGTAGGTAATTTTATGGCCTCTTTTTAAAGCTGTCTGAATTCTGTTAACTCAAACGTTGTTTTTGTACTCGTTCTGTACGCAACTATATCAATATGTCTGGACGCGGAAAAGGAGGTAAAGGATTGGGAAAAGGAGGTGCTAAACGTCACCGAAAAATTCTTCGTGATAACATTCAGGGAATCACAAAACCTGCTATTCGGCGTCTTGCTCGACGAGGTGGTGTCAAACGTATCTCTGGCCTTATCTATGAGGAAACCAGAGGTGTACTGAAGGTTTTCTTAGAGAATGTTATTCGTGATGCTGTAACCTACACAGAGCACGCTAAACGCAAGACCGTTACCGCTATGGATGTTGTTTATGCCTTAAAACGTCAAGGAAGAACTCTTTACGGATTCGGAGGTTAAGCGTTGTCATTGCTCAACAAAAACGGCTATTTTTATAGCCACAAATCTTTTAAAACATTACTTTGTGCACGCTTCCAAATTACACAATGTGTAAAGTCTTGTCACAGTTACATTTATTGCTATACGATACTATGTCATATATGACACAAAAAAAATTTAGAAATACTTTGTAGGGTTAATTTGCCTGGGAGTGTTTCCGTGAAAAGCTGGGTTAAGTTAAATGTAAGCAATAACATGGATCAATGTACTTGTCTTTTCTGCAAGTACAGCTAATAATACGTATGAAAAGTGAAGCTAATCCACACACACATGGGGAAGTATTTTAAATGTAGGCTAGTGTTCTTAAGCACATTATTTAGAAGTTTTATTAACTTCGGTTAACTTGTAGTGACGCCAAGTAAATGTTTTTTTAAAGATGTGTGGTCTTAAAAAAGACCGTTTGTGTTTGGTAGACGTTGGTTTACTTGCTGCTTGTGTATTTTGTGACGGCTTTTGTTCCTTCACTGACTGCGTGTTTTGCAAGTTCTCCAGGCAAGAGAAGACGTACTGCGGTTTGAATTTCACGAGAAGAGATGGTCGACTTTTTGTTTTGAAGAGCCAAACGCGAAGCTTCGGAAGCAATGCGCTCAAAGATGTCGTTGACAAATGAGTTCATGATGCTCATAGCTTTGCTTGAAACTCCGACATCTGGGTGAACTTGTTTCAAAACATTGTAGATGTAAATAGCATAACTTTCCTTTCTCTTTCTCTTGCGTTTCTTTTCACCAGTTCCACCAATCTTTCCTCCTTTTTTGCCGGCTCTTTTTTCACCTTTCTTGGCTACTTTAGGTGCCTGTTTTCCTCCTTTAGCTGCTGCGTCAGACATGGTTAAAAATTTTTGCTACTTAACTTGTAAATAAGCATTAAACTGCAAGTCAAAACTTTTTGTTTATAAGTAAAAAAATCGGATCGAATTCGATCCGAAAACGCCGATACGCAATTTAATTGGTTAAAAAAAAAATCTTTTGTTTAATACTTAATTATGATTGGTTAAAAAAACATGATTTCGATCCTATTTTTATGATGAAAAAACGAGTAAAGTTTATTTCGTTAACACTTACGTTAAATATTCGTACGTTTTTGTATTAACTTACAAATCAAATCGCAGTTATGTCTGGACGTGGAAAAGGTGGAAAAGCTAAGGCTAAAGCCAAGACAAGATCCTCAAGAGCTGGACTTCAATTTCCAGTCGGTAGAGTGCATAGATTCCTTCGTAGAGGGCACTATGCTAACCGAATTGGATCTGGAGCACCAGTTTACTTAGCAGCCGTCTTGGAATATTTATCTGCTGAGATATTGGAGTTGGCTGGTAACGCAGCAAGAGACAACAAAAAAGCTAGGATTATTCCAAGACATTTACAATTGGCTGTTCGTAATGATGAAGAATTAAACAAACTTTTGAGCGGTGTAACCATTGCAGCTGGTGGTGTTTTGCCAAACATTCAAGCTGTCTTACTCCCAAAGAAGAACGACAAAGGACAGAAGAAGTAAACCGCTACACTCAGAAAACAACGGCTATTTTTATAGCCACACATCTTTAAAAAAACATTGTTTTTTTCACAAAACTATAACCTTAAAGTCTAATAGATAATCCATGCATACGCCTTGTCCTAAGTAACTCAAAGAAATTAAATAAAAAAATTTGATCACAACGTCAAAATAAATTGCACGTATTTGCACCTACTAATGTCTACGGCCATACCACGATGAACACACCCGTTCTCGTCTGATCACGGAAGTTAAGCATCGTCGGGCCGGGATAGTACTTGGATGGGGGACCGCCTGGGAACTCCCGGTGTCGTAGGCTTTTCATTTTCATTTGCTGTGATATATTTCTTGTTATAACAATTAAGGAACGTGGCGGTTGTTGAAAGTGTTTCCTATGACATTTTCCTACGACATTTTCAGGTGATAGTACGAGAAAAAAGAGCTTTCAAATGCATACAAACTCGATCTATTGCCGATCATCCAATAACCCTGACGGAATGGCAAATAAAATAAAATTCCGCCGCCTTCCGAGGACTTATATCGCAATCACGTTTCGTAACAGCCAAGCGAGGTTTTACCTTAGCGTTTAAGTCACCACCGACATTTGGCCGCGCAACTTTTCTAAGCTCATTCATTTTGACTTAAGGAGGGGGCGAGCGCGGACGCAGGCCCCCACTACCAGAAATTGTACGGTCGAGTTACTGACGTTTGCAGTAATCGCAGAGGTCAGCCCAAGCGTAGTGCAATGCAAGAGCCTCACTCTGGAAGAAAACCCTCATTGATCAGTCTTTACTTCCCCGTCAGGTAAGTATGAGTTGGAACTGCACCGTAGCATGAGGGTACCCTTCAAAGTTTGTTAATGCTTGTGGCTTGAGTGTGTTATAAACTGCCGTGTCGCGGGGCATAGGCTGTATTCTCCCCCAGTGTACGCGTTTTGTTCCCGCCGTAGACTATGCAGAGTGCCGTCGGAAAGAGGACTGCTATTATTCTTTTATTGCTTATGTGGGCCGCCATCGGTAATAGTGCAACACCAAGGCAACCCGTGGTCACGGCGTGAATGAATCCACCTCCATGACCCAAGGCCAAAAATCAGATTAATATACTGACCATTCAGAGAATGGCCTACCAGATATTAAACTGATAAGAACAGATACTACACTTGATCTTAGCCATTAGGCCGAGAAGCGATAAAGAACAAGCGTTGCCATGATAGGCATCGTCCACACACCGTAACTGCTTGTGGAGCATGTCACGTTACTGTAAAGCTTACAACTGTCACCGCGTACGGATGGACGGCGACATAGTAAAAATCACGGCTGTTGATTTAGCCGTAGGATGGAGAGCGACTGTAGCGAGTGGATGGTAACTTACATGAATGCTAACAAAGGCGACGATACTAAGTGCGTGATATTACTTTCCAATATGTCTGCGTACATTCCGTTTATCAACGCATTACGCCAGAACGTGCGCGCGCGTTACACAGTAGACCATGCAGCCGAAATGCGACAGTGCGACCCTGCCAGGAGTCGAACCTGGAATCCCCTGATTCGTAGTCAGATGCCTTATCCATTGGGCCACAGGGCCATGCTTATGACTTCGCCCCATCGTCATTTTGGCTTGCGCATTCGTTTTACTTACGACAGAATTCTTCGTGTTTGTAGCCATGAAAGAAAGGGACTTCTGTGAGTGAATTTTTTTACTGTGGTCTAATAAAAAAGTCGAAACGCAGTGCCCAATATATGAATTGCTCCTAATAGCCGGAAACAGGCCGTGTCGATGATGTAGGCCGACATACGCAACGCAAACCAAAGAACGCTTTATGAAAATCCTAACACGAGCGCGGAAGAAGCCCAAATTAACAGACTAGATGTAATGCTGAAGACCTCAAACTCCAGCAGCTTCTCTTGCAGACTATTGCGTCGTACTACAAATAAAAATTAACATGCTTTCGCATAGTCGCGGCACCCAAAACGGACATTATACGATGTACAGAAACACACATTTCTGTTTTCGCGCCAAATCAATTCCCGGGAGTGGTACTTTTACGTCCGCATACTTCGCACCGTCTTAAATTATATCTCATTTACACGGTAATGTTTAGTATACTTCTACTGTGATAACAAGCATCGTTTATCGTTGGATTGTTGTAAGAAAACATTAAAAATGAGTGAAGCAGCTTCTCCAAAGAAAATCGCACCCAAGAAGAAACCTGCTGCAAAGAAGACAGCTGATCACCCTAAATATGTGGACATGATCAAGGCTGCTATCGCTACCCTAAAGGAACGCGGTGGTTCATCTCGCCAAGCTATTACAAAATATATTCATGCAAATTACAAAGTTGCTGAAAACTCAGATCATCATCTGAAAATGGCTCTTAAACGAGGAGTAACATCAGGCGATTTGATTCAAACTAAAGGCACTGGTGCTTCTGGATCATTCAAGCTAGGTCAGGTAAAAAAAGAAAAACCTAAGAAAAAGGCCGCAGCAAAAAAGCCAACGGCAAAGAAGCCTACTGCAAAGAAAAGTACACCAAAAAAGAAGCCAGCAAAGAAGAGCACGCCAAAGAAAGCAGCAAAGAAGCCTGCCACAAAGAAAGCCTCGGCTAAGAAACCAGCAGCTAAGAAACCCACAAAGAAGCCTGTTGCTAAAAAACCTGCAGCAAAGAAGGTCAAAAAGACTCCCAAAAAGGCAGCAAAGAAGACCGCAAAAAAATAATTTGTGTGTATCTGGCTATTACATTAACAAACGGCTATTTTTATAGCCACACATTTACAAAAAAAACATTATCTTGGTACAAAGTTAAACTTGTTTAAGTCACTTAAACAGTTAAAAAAGAGTAAATTTAAGATTAGATTCCCTAAGTTTAAGTATTTTCGTTTTTAAATTTCTTATTTTCTTGCTTTTACTTTTCTTGCCCTTCATATTTTTAACATTGTCAAACTTTATGTAGCATAAAATTTTTATGTAGCATAAAATTTAAACAGAAAGCAGGACAAAGTTTGATATAAAAAGCTAGCCGTAATATTTTTTATGGATGTGTGGCTATAAAAATAGCCGTTTTTTGTTTGGTAAGATGCTTAGGCACGTTCCCCCACGAATTCTTCTTGCCAACTGGATGTCTTTAGGCATGATTGTAACTCGTTTTGCGTGAATGGCACACAAGTTAGTATCCTCGAACAAGCCAACAAGGTACGCTTCAGAAGCCTCTTGCAGAGCCATAACGGCTGTGCTCTGGAATCGCAGATCTGTTTTGAAGTCCTGAGCAATTTCTCGCACAAGACGCTGGAAAGGCAACTTGCGGATCAAGAGCTCGGTTGACTTCTGGTATCTTCTGATTTCTCTGAGAGCAACTGTACCAGGTCTGTAACGATGTGGTTTTTTCACTCCTCCAGTAGCTGGTGCGCTTTTCCTCGCAGCTTTAGTGGCGAGTTGTTTTCGTGGAGCCTTTCCTCCAGTAGATTTACGTGCAGTTTGCTTTGTACGAGCCATATTTTAAGAAGTCGATGTAGTACGGATACACAAGACGGTCTAAAATGCACTATCGCGCCAAAGTTTTATTTCTCATATTGATTGACAGCTAAGGTTCAAAACAAACCATTTGATTGGTGCTAAGAAAGTAATTTCTGATTGGCTGCATAATGACATTACGCTCATTACTTTAACATTTTTATAAAATCTGTGTTTTTTGGCTACGGGAAAACGGCTGTATCTTCTGATACACAAAAGCTTTTGACTTTTTTTTTTTTTAGTAAGTAGCAGAAGGTTTGGCGAATTCCAACGATGCCAAATTTATTGCCTTACTGAAACATTAAGACCACGAATTTTTAAAAAAACTACAGTTTTACTTAAAAAAATGTACAAAATGTTCGGAACATTTTGTAATGACGCAACTCTATTGGTTAATTAGGGTGTTTCCACGAGCAGTAGGTAATTTTATGGCCTCTTTTTAAAGCTGTCTGAATTCTGTTAACTCAAACGTTGTTTTTGTACTCGTTCTGTACGCAACTATATCAATATGTCTGGACGCGGAAAAGGAGGTAAAGGATTGGGAAAAGGAGGTGCTAAACGTCACCGAAAAATTCTTCGTGATAACATTCAGGGAATCACAAAACCTGCTATTCGGCGTCTTGCTCGACGAGGTGGTGTCAAACGTATCTCTGGCCTTATCTATGAGGAAACCAGAGGTGTACTGAAGGTTTTCTTAGAGAATGTTATTCGTGATGCTGTAACCTACACAGAGCACGCTAAACGCAAGACCGTTACCGCTATGGATGTTGTTTATGCCTTAAAACGTCAAGGAAGAACTCTTTACGGATTCGGAGGTTAAGCGTTGTCATTGCTCAACAAAAACGGCTATTTTTATAGCCACAAATCTTTTAAAAACATTACTTTGTGCACGCTTCCAAATTACACAATGTGTAAAGTCTTGTCACAGTTACATTTATTGCTATACGATACTATGTCATATATGACACAAAAAAAAATTTAGAAATACTTTGTAGGGTTAATTTGCCTGGGAGTGTTTCCGTGAAAAGCTGGGTTAAGTTAAATGTAAGCAATAACATGGATCAATGTACTTGTCTTTTCTGCAAGTACAGCTAATAATACGTATGAAAAGTGAAGCTAATCCACACACACATGGGGAAGTATTTTAAATGTAGGCTAGTGTTCTTAAGCACATTATTTAGAAGTTTTATTAACTTCGGTTAACTTGTAGTGACGCCAAGTAAATGTTTTTTTAAAGATGTGTGGTCTTAAAAAAGACCGTTTGTGTTTGGTAGACGTTGGTTTACTTGCTGCTTGTGTATTTTGTGACGGCTTTTGTTCCTTCACTGACTGCGTGTTTTGCAAGTTCTCCAGGCAAGAGAAGACGTACTGCGGTTTGAATTTCACGAGAAGAGATGGTCGACTTTTTGTTTTGAAGAGCCAAACGCGAAGCTTCGGAAGCAATGCGCTCAAAGATGTCGTTGACAAATGAGTTCATGATGCTCATAGCTTTGCTTGAAACTCCGACATCTGGGTGAACTTGTTTCAAAACATTGTAGATGTAAATAGCATAACTTTCCTTTCTCTTTCTCTTGCGTTTCTTTTCACCAGTTCCACCAATCTTTCCTCCTTTTTTGCCGGCTCTTTTTTCACCTTTCTTGGCTACTTTAGGTGCCTGTTTTCCTCCTTTAGCTGCTGCGTCAGACATGGTTAAAAATTTTTGCTACTTAACTTGTAAATAAGCATTAAACTGCAAGTCAAAACTTTTTGTTTATAAGTAAAAAAATCGGATCGAATTCGATCCGAAAACGCCGAATACGCAATTTAATTGGTTAAAAAAAAAATCTTTTGTTTAATACTTAATTATGATTGGTTAAAAAAACATGATTTCGATCCTATTTTTATGATGAAAAAACGAGTAAAGTTTATTTCGTTAACACTTACGTTAAATATTCGTACGTTTTTGTATTAACTTACAAATCAAATCGCAGTTATGTCTGGACGTGGAAAAGGTGGAAAAGCTAAGGCTAAAGCCAAGACAAGATCCTCAAGAGCTGGACTTCAATTTCCAGTCGGTAGAGTGCATAGATTCCTTCGTAGAGGGCACTATGCTAACCGAATTGGATCTGGAGCACCAGTTTACTTAGCAGCCGTCTTGGAATATTTATCTGCTGAGATATTGGAGTTGGCTGGTAACGCAGCAAGAGACAACAAAAAGCTAGGATTATTCCAAGACATTTACAATTGGCTGTTCGTAATGATGAAGAATTAAACAAACTTTTGAGCGGTGTAACCATTGCAGCTGGTGGTGTTTTGCCAAACATTCAAGCTGTCTTACTCCCAAAGAAGAACGACAAAGGACAGAAGAAGTAAACCGCTACACTCAGAAAACAACGGCTATTTTTATAGCCACACATCTTTAAAAAAACATTGTTTTTTTCACAAAACTATAACCTTAAAGTCTAATAGATAATCCATGCATACGCCTTGTCCTAAGTAACTCAAAGAAATTAAATAAAAAAATTTGATCACAACGTCAAAATAAATTGCACGTATTTGCACCTACTAATGTCTACGGCCATACCACGATGAACACACCCGTTCTCGTCTGATCACGGAAGTTAAGCATCGTCGGGCCGGGATAGTACTTGGATGGGGGA
Organism: Hydractinia symbiolongicarpus; assembly: GCF_029227915.1. Lineage (NCBI taxonomy): Eukaryota > Metazoa > Cnidaria > Hydrozoa > Anthoathecata > Hydractiniidae > Hydractinia > Hydractinia symbiolongicarpus. Next base: position 7,308,453 of record NC_079883.1, on the reverse strand, counting down.
CCGCCTGGGAACTCCCGGTGTCGTAGGCTTTTCATTTTCATTTGCTGTGATATATTTCTTGTTATAACAATTAAGGAACGTGGCGGTTGTTGAAAGTGTTTCCTATGACATTTTCCTACGACATTTTCAGGTGATAGTACGAGAAAAAAGAGCTTTCAAATGCATACAAACTCGATCTATTGCCGATCATCCAATAACCCTGACGGAATGGCAAATAAAATAAAATTCCGCCGCCTTCCGAGGACTTATATCGCAATCACGTTTCGTAACAGCCAAGCGAGGTTTTACCTTAGCGTTTAAGTCACCACCGACATTTGGCCGCGCAACTTTTCTAAGCTCATTCATTTTGACTTAAGGAGGGGGCGAGCGCGGACGCAGGCCCCCACTACCAGAAATTGTACGGTCGAGTTACTGACGTTTGCAGTAATCGCAGAGGTCAGCCCAAGCGTAGTGCAATGCAAGAGCCTCACTCTGGAAGAAAACCCTCATTGATCAGTCTTTACTTCCCCGTCAGGTAAGTATGAGTTGGAACTGCACCGTAGCATGAGGGTACCCTTCAAAGTTTGTTAATGCTTGTGGCTTGAGTGTGTTATAAACTGCCGTGTCGCGGGGCATAGGCTGTATTCTCCCCCAGTGTACGCGTTTTGTTCCCGCCGTAGACTATGCAGAGTGCCGTCGGAAAGAGGACTGCTATTATTCTTTTATTGCTTATGTGGGCCGCCATCGGTAATAGTGCAACACCAAGGCAACCCGTGGTCACGGCGTGAATGAATCCACCTCCATGACCCAAGGCCAAAAATCAGATTAATATACTGACCATTCAGAGAATGGCCTACCAGATATTAAACTGATAAGAACAGATACTACACTTGATCTTAGCCATTAGGCCGAGAAGCGATAAAGAACAAGCGTTGCCATGATAGGCATCGTCCACACACCGTAACTGCTTGTGGAGCATGTCACGTTACTGTAAAGCTTACAACTGTCACCGCGTACGGATGGACGGCGACATAGTAAAAATCACGGCTGTTGATTTAGCCGTAGGATGGAGAGCGACTGTAGCGAGTGGATGGTAACTTACATGAATGCTAACAAAGGCGACGATACTAAGTGCGTGATATTACTTTCCAATATGTCTGCGTACATTCCGTTTATCAACGCATTACGCCAGAACGTGCGCGCGCGTTACACAGTAGACCATGCAGCCGAAATGCGACAGTGCGACCCTGCCAGGAGTCGAACCTGGAATCCCCTGATTCGTAGTCAGATGCCTTATCCATTGGGCCACAGGGCCATGCTTATGACTTCGCCCCATCGTCATTTTGGCTTGCGCATTCGTTTTACTTACGACAGAATTCTTCGTGTTTGTAGCCATGAAAGAAAGGGACTTCTGTGAGTGAATTTTTTTACTGTGGTCTAATAAAAAAGTCGAAACGCAGTGCCAATATATGAATTGCTCCTAATAGCCGGAAACAGGCCGTGTCGATGATGTAGGCCGACATACGCAACGCAAACCAAAGAACGCTTTATGAAAATCCTAACACGAGCGCGGAAGAAGCCCAAATTAACAGACTAGATGTAATGCTGAAGACCTCAAACTCCAGCAGCTTCTCTTGCAGACTATTGCGTCGTACTACAAATAAAAATTAACATGCTTTCGCATAGTCGCGGCACCCAAAACGGACATTATACGATGTACAGAAACACACATTTCTGTTTTCGCGCCAAATCAATTCCCGGGAGTGGTACTTTTACGTCCGCATACTTCGCACCGTCTTAAATTATATCTCATTTACACGGTAATGTTTAGTATACTTCTACTGTGATAACAAGCATCGTTTATCGTTGGATTGTTGTAAGAAAACATTAAAAATGAGTGAAGCAGCTTCTCCAAAGAAAATCGCACCCAAGAAGAAACCTGCTGCAAAGAAGACAGCTGATCACCCTAAATATGTGGACATGATCAAGGCTGCTATCGCTACCCTAAAGGAACGCGGTGGTTCATCTCGCCAAGCTATTACAAAATATATTCATGCAAATTACAAAGTTGCTGAAAACTCAGATCATCATCTGAAAATGGCTCTT
>NC_079883.1:7271906-7305868 GCF_029227915.1 Hydractinia symbiolongicarpus | reverse complement strand
CATAAAGCGTTCTTTGGTTTGCGTTGCGTATGTCGGCCTACATCATCGACACGGCCTGTTTCCGGCTATTAGGAGCAATTCATATATTGGGCACTGCGTTTCGACTTTTTTATTAGACCACAGTAAAAAAATTCACTCACAGAAGTCCCTTTCTTTCATGGCTACAAACACGAAGAATTCTGTCGTAAGTAAAACGAATGCGCAAGCCAAAATGACGATGGGGCGAAGTCATAAGCATGGCCCTGTGGCCCAATGGATAAGGCATCTGACTACGAATCAGGGGATTCCAGGTTCGACTCCTGGCAGGGTCGCACTGTCGCATTTCGGCTGCATGGTCTACTGTGTAACGCGCGCGCACGTTCTGGCGTAATGCGTTGATAAACGGAATGTACGCAGACATATTGGAAAGTAATATCACGCACTTAGTATCGTCGCCTTTGTTAGCATTCATGTAAGTTACCATCCACTCGCTACAGTCGCTCTCCATCCTACGGCTAAATCAACAGCCGTGATTTTTACTATGTCGCCGTCCATCCGTACGCGGTGACAGTTGTAAGCTTTACAGTAACGTGACATGCTCCACAAGCAGTTACGGTGTGTGGACGATGCCTATCATGGCAACGCTTGTTCTTTATCGCTTCTCGGCCTAATGGCTAAGATCAAGTGTAGTATCTGTTCTTATCAGTTTAATATCTGGTAGGCCATTCTCTGAATGGTCAGTATATTAATCTGATTTTTGGCCTTGGGTCATGGAGGTGGATTCATTCACGCCGTGACCACGGGTTGCCTTGGTGTTGCACTATTACCGATGGCGGCCCACATAAGCAATAAAAGAATAATAGCAGTCCTCTTTCCGACGGCACTCTGCATAGTCTACGGCGGGAACAAAACGCGTACACTGGGGGAGAATACAGCCTATGCCCCGCGACACGGCAGTTTATAACACACTCAAGCCACAAGCATTAACAAACTTTGAAGGGTACCCTCATGCTACGGTGCAGTTCCAACTCATACTTACCTGACGGGGAAGTAAAGACTGATCAATGAGGGTTTTCTTCCAGAGTGAGGCTCTTGCATTGCACTACGCTTGGGCTGACCTCTGCGATTACTGCAAACGTCAGTAACTCGACCGTACAATTTCTGGTAGTGGGGGCCTGCGTCCGCGCTCGCCCCCTCCTTAAGTCAAAATGAATGAGCTTAGAAAAGTTGCGCGGCCAAATGTCGGTGGTGACTTAAACGCTAAGGTAAAACCTCGCTTGGCTGTTACGAAACGTGATTGCGATATAAGTCCTCGGAAGGCGGCGGAATTTTATTTTATTTGCCATTCCGTCAGGGTTATTGGATGATCGGCAATAGATCGAGTTTGTATGCATTTGAAAGCTCTTTTTTCTCGTACTATCACCTGAAAATGTCGTAGGAAAATGTCATAGGAAACACTTTCAACAACCGCCACGTTCCTTAATTGTTATAACAAGAAATATATCACAGCAAATGAAAATGAAAAGCCTACGACACCGGGAGTTCCCAGGCGGTCCCCCATCCAAGTACTATCCCGGCCCGACGATGCTTAACTTCCGTGATCAGACGAGAACGGGTGTGTTCATCGTGGTATGGCCGTAGACATTAGTAGGTGCAAATACGTGCAATTTATTTTGACGTTGTGATCAAATTTTTTTATTTAATTTCTTTGAGTTACTTAGGACAAGGCGTATGCATGGATTATCTATTAGACTTTAAGGTTATAGTTTTGTGAAAAAAACAATGTTTTTTTAAAGATGTGTGGCTATAAAAATAGCCGTTGTTTTCTGAGTGTAGCGGTTTACTTCTTCTGTCCTTTGTCGTTCTTCTTTGGGAGTAAGACAGCTTGAATGTTTGGCAAAACACCACCAGCTGCAATGGTTACACCGCTCAAAAGTTTGTTTAATTCTTCATCATTACGAACAGCCAATTGTAAATGTCTTGGAATAATCCTAGCTTTTTTGTTGTCTCTTGCTGCGTTACCAGCCAACTCCAATATCTCAGCAGATAAATATTCCAAGACGGCTGCTAAGTAAACTGGTGCTCCAGATCCAATTCGGTTAGCATAGTGCCCTCTACGAAGGAATCTATGCACTCTACCGACTGGAAATTGAAGTCCAGCTCTTGAGGATCTTGTCTTGGCTTTAGCCTTAGCTTTTCCACCTTTTCCACGTCCAGACATAACTGCGATTTGATTTGTAAGTTAATACAAAAACGTACGAATATTTAACGTAAGTGTTAACGAAATAAACTTTACTCGTTTTTTCATCATAAAAATAGGATCGAAATCATGTTTTTTTAACCAATCATAATTAAGTATTAAACAAAAGATTTTTTTTTTAACCAATTAAATTGCGTATCGGCGTTTTCGGATCGAATTCGATCCGATTTTTTTACTTATAAACAAAAAGTTTTGACTTGCAGTTTAATGCTTATTTACAAGTTAAGTAGCAAAAATTTTTAACCATGTCTGACGCAGCAGCTAAAGGAGGAAAACAGGCACCTAAAGTAGCCAAGAAAGGTGAAAAAAGAGCCGGCAAAAAAGGAGGAAAGATTGGTGGAACTGGTGAAAAGAAACGCAAGAGAAAGAGAAAGGAAAGTTATGCTATTTACATCTACAATGTTTTGAAACAAGTTCACCCAGATGTCGGAGTTTCAAGCAAAGCTATGAGCATCATGAACTCATTTGTCAACGACATCTTTGAGCGCATTGCTTCCGAAGCTTCGCGTTTGGCTCTTCAAAACAAAAAGTCGACCATCTCTTCTCGTGAAATTCAAACCGCAGTACGTCTTCTCTTGCCTGGAGAACTTGCAAAACACGCAGTCAGTGAAGGAACAAAAGCCGTCACAAAATACACAAGCAGCAAGTAAACCAACGTCTACCAAACACAAACGGTCTTTTTTAAGACCACACATCTTTAAAAAAACATTTACTTGGCGTCACTACAAGTTAACCGAAGTTAATAAAACTTCTAAATAATGTGCTTAAGAACACTAGCCTACATTTAAAATACTTCCCCATGTGTGTGTGGATTAGCTTCACTTTTCATACGTATTATTAGCTGTACTTGCAGAAAAGACAAGTACATTGATCCATGTTATTGCTTACATTTAACTTAACCCAGCTTTTCACGGAAACACTCCCAGGCAAATTAACCCTACAAAGTATTTCTAAATTTTTTTTGTGTCATATATGACATAGTATCGTATAGCAATAAATGTAACTGTGACAAGACTTTACACATTGTGTAATTTGGAAGCGTGCACAAAGTAATGTTTTAAAAGATTTGTGGCTATAAAAATAGCCGTTTTTGTTGAGCAATGACAACGCTTAACCTCCGAATCCGTAAAGAGTTCTTCCTTGACGTTTTAAGGCATAAACAACATCCATAGCGGTAACGGTCTTGCGTTTAGCGTGCTCTGTGTAGGTTACAGCATCACGAATAACATTCTCTAAGAAAACCTTCAGTACACCTCTGGTTTCCTCATAGATAAGGCCAGAGATACGTTTGACACCACCTCGTCGAGCAAGACGCCGAATAGCAGGTTTTGTGATTCCCTGAATGTTATCACGAAGAATTTTTCGGTGACGTTTAGCACCTCCTTTTCCCAATCCTTTACCTCCTTTTCCGCGTCCAGACATATTGATATAGTTGCGTACAGAACGAGTACAAAAACAACGTTTGAGTTAACAGAATTCAGACAGCTTTAAAAAGAGGCCATAAAATTACCTACTGCTCGTGGAAACACCCTAATTAACCAATAGAGTTGCGTCATTACAAAATGTTCCGAACATTTTGTACATTTTTTTAAGTAAAACTGTAGTTTTTTTAAAAATTCGTGGTCTTAATGTTTCAGTAAGGCAATAAATTTGGCATCGTTGGAATTCGCCAAACCTTCTGCTACTTACTAAAAAAAAAAAAAGTCAAAAGCTTTTGTGTATCAGAAGATACAGCCGTTTTCCCGTAGCCAAAAAACACAGATTTTATAAAAATGTTAAAGTAATGAGCGTAATGTCATTATGCAGCCAATCAGAAATTACTTTCTTAGCACCAATCAAATGGTTTGTTTTGAACCTTAGCTGTCAATCAATATGAGAAATAAAACTTTGGCGCGATAGTGCATTTTAGACCGTCTTGTGTATCCGTACTACATCGACTTCTTAAAATATGGCTCGTACAAAGCAAACTGCACGTAAATCTACTGGAGGAAAGGCTCCACGAAAACAACTCGCCACTAAAGCTGCGAGGAAAAGCGCACCAGCTACTGGAGGAGTGAAAAAACCACATCGTTACAGACCTGGTACAGTTGCTCTCAGAGAAATCAGAAGATACCAGAAGTCAACCGAGCTCTTGATCCGCAAGTTGCCTTTCCAGCGTCTTGTGCGAGAAATTGCTCAGGACTTCAAAACAGATCTGCGATTCCAGAGCACAGCCGTTATGGCTCTGCAAGAGGCTTCTGAAGCGTACCTTGTTGGCTTGTTCGAGGATACTAACTTGTGTGCCATTCACGCAAAACGAGTTACAATCATGCCTAAAGACATCCAGTTGGCAAGAAGAATTCGTGGGGAACGTGCCTAAGCATCTTACCAAACAAAAAACGGCTATTTTTATAGCCACACATCCATAAAAAATATTACGGCTAGCTTTTTATATCAAACTTTGTCCTGCTTTCTGTTTAAATTTTATGCTACATAAAAATTTTATGCTACATAAAGTTTGACAATGTTAAAAATATGAAGGGCAAGAAAAGTAAAAGCAAGAAAATAAGAAATTTAAAAACGAAAATACTTAAACTTAGGGAATCTAATCTTAAATTTACTCTTTTTTAACTGTTTAAGTGACTTAAACAAGTTTAACTTTGTACCAAGATAATGTTTTTTTGTAAATGTGTGGCTATAAAAATAGCCGTTTGTTAATGTAATAGCCAGATACACACAAATTATTTTTTTGCGGTCTTCTTTGCTGCCTTTTTGGGAGTCTTTTTGACCTTCTTTGCTGCAGGTTTTTTAGCAACAGGCTTCTTTGTGGGTTTCTTAGCTGCTGGTTTCTTAGCCGAGGCTTTCTTTGTGGCAGGCTTCTTTGCTGCTTTCTTTGGCGTGCTCTTCTTTGCTGGCTTCTTTTTTGGTGTACTTTTCTTTGCAGTAGGCTTCTTTGCCGTTGGCTTTTTTGCTGCGGCCTTTTTCTTAGGTTTTTCTTTTTTTACCTGACCTAGCTTGAATGATCCAGAAGCACCAGTGCCTTTAGTTTGAATCAAATCGCCTGATGTTACTCCTCGTTTAAGAGCCATTTTCAGATGATGATCTGAGTTTTCAGCAACTTTGTAATTTGCATGAATATATTTTGTAATAGCTTGGCGAGATGAACCACCGCGTTCCTTTAGGGTAGCGATAGCAGCCTTGATCATGTCCACATATTTAGGGTGATCAGCTGTCTTCTTTGCAGCAGGTTTCTTCTTGGGTGCGATTTTCTTTGGAGAAGCTGCTTCACTCATTTTTAATGTTTTCTTACAACAATCCAACGATAAACGATGCTTGTTATCACAGTAGAAGTATACTAAACATTACCGTGTAAATGAGATATAATTTAAGACGGTGCGAAGTATGCGGACGTAAAAGTACCACTCCCGGGAATTGATTTGGCGCGAAAACAGAAATGTGTGTTTCTGTACATCGTATAATGTCCGTTTTGGGTGCCGCGACTATGCGAAAGCATGTTAATTTTTATTTGTAGTACGACGCAATAGTCTGCAAGAGAAGCTGCTGGAGTTTGAGGTCTTCAGCATTACATCTAGTCTGTTAATTTGGGCTTCTTCCGCGCTCGTGTTAGGATTTTCATAAAGCGTTCTTTGGTTTGCGTTGCGTATGTCGGCCTACATCATCGACACGGCCTGTTTCCGGCTATTAGGAGCAATTCATATATTGGGCACTGCGTTTCGACTTTTTTATTAGACCACAGTAAAAAAATTCACTCACAGAAGTCCCTTTCTTTCATGGCTACAAACACGAAGAATTCTGTCGTAAGTAAAACGAATGCGCAAGCCAAAATGACGATGGGGCGAAGTCATAAGCATGGCCCTGTGGCCCAATGGATAAGGCATCTGACTACGAATCAGGGGATTCCAGGTTCGACTCCTGGCAGGGTCGCACTGTCGCATTTCGGCTGCATGGTCTACTGTGTAACGCGCGCGCACGTTCTGGCGTAATGCGTTGATAAACGGAATGTACGCAGACATATTGGAAAGTAATATCACGCACTTAGTATCGTCGCCTTTGTTAGCATTCATGTAAGTTACCATCCACTCGCTACAGTCGCTCTCCATCCTACGGCTAAATCAACAGCCGTGATTTTTACTATGTCGCCGTCCATCCGTACGCGGTGACAGTTGTAAGCTTTACAGTAACGTGACATGCTCCACAAGCAGTTACGGTGTGTGGACGATGCCTATCATGGCAACGCTTGTTCTTTATCGCTTCTCGGCCTAATGGCTAAGATCAAGTGTAGTATCTGTTCTTATCAGTTTAATATCTGGTAGGCCATTCTCTGAATGGTCAGTATATTAATCTGATTTTTGGCCTTGGGTCATGGAGGTGGATTCATTCACGCCGTGACCACGGGTTGCCTTGGTGTTGCACTATTACCGATGGCGGCCCACATAAGCAATAAAAGAATAATAGCAGTCCTCTTTCCGACGGCACTCTGCATAGTCTACGGCGGGAACAAAACGCGTACACTGGGGGAGAATACAGCCTATGCCCCGCGACACGGCAGTTTATAACACACTCAAGCCACAAGCATTAACAAACTTTGAAGGGTACCCTCATGCTACGGTGCAGTTCCAACTCATACTTACCTGACGGGGAAGTAAAGACTGATCAATGAGGGTTTTCTTCCAGAGTGAGGCTCTTGCATTGCACTACGCTTGGGCTGACCTCTGCGATTACTGCAAACGTCAGTAACTCGACCGTACAATTTCTGGTAGTGGGGGCCTGCGTCCGCGCTCGCCCCCTCCTTAAGTCAAAATGAATGAGCTTAGAAAAGTTGCGCGGCCAAATGTCGGTGGTGACTTAAACGCTAAGGTAAAACCTCGCTTGGCTGTTACGAAACGTGATTGCGATATAAGTCCTCGGAAGGCGGCGGAATTTTATTTTATTTGCCATTCCGTCAGGGTTATTGGATGATCGGCAATAGATCGAGTTTGTATGCATTTGAAAGCTCTTTTTTCTCGTACTATCACCTGAAAATGTCGTAGGAAAATGTCATAGGAAACACTTTCAACAACCGCCACGTTCCTTAATTGTTATAACAAGAAATATATCACAGCAAATGAAAATGAAAAGCCTACGACACCGGGAGTTCCCAGGCGGTCCCCCATCCAAGTACTATCCCGGCCCGACGATGCTTAACTTCCGTGATCAGACGAGAACGGGTGTGTTCATCGTGGTATGGCCGTAGACATTAGTAGGTGCAAATACGTGCAATTTATTTTGACGTTGTGATCAAATTTTTTTATTTAATTTCTTTGAGTTACTTAGGACAAGGCGTATGCATGGATTATCTATTAGACTTTAAGGTTATAGTTTTGTGAAAAAAACAATGTTTTTTTAAAGATGTGTGGCTATAAAAATAGCCGTTGTTTTCTGAGTGTAGCGGTTTACTTCTTCTGTCCTTTGTCGTTCTTCTTTGGGAGTAAGACAGCTTGAATGTTTGGCAAAACACCACCAGCTGCAATGGTTACACCGCTCAAAAGTTTGTTTAATTCTTCATCATTACGAACAGCCAATTGTAAATGTCTTGGAATAATCCTAGCTTTTTTGTTGTCTCTTGCTGCGTTACCAGCCAACTCCAATATCTCAGCAGATAAATATTCCAAGACGGCTGCTAAGTAAACTGGTGCTCCAGATCCAATTCGGTTAGCATAGTGCCCTCTACGAAGGAATCTATGCACTCTACCGACTGGAAATTGAAGTCCAGCTCTTGAGGATCTTGTCTTGGCTTTAGCCTTAGCTTTTCCACCTTTTCCACGTCCAGACATAACTGCGATTTGATTTGTAAGTTAATACAAAAACGTACGAATATTTAACGTAAGTGTTAACGAAATAAACTTTACTCGTTTTTTCATCATAAAAATAGGATCGAAATCATGTTTTTTTAACCAATCATAATTAAGTATTAAACAAAAGATTTTTTTTTTAACCAATTAAATTGCGTATCGGCGTTTTCGGATCGAATTCGATCCGATTTTTTTACTTATAAACAAAAAGTTTTGACTTGCAGTTTAATGCTTATTTACAAGTTAAGTAGCAAAAATTTTTAACCATGTCTGACGCAGCAGCTAAAGGAGGAAAACAGGCACCTAAAGTAGCCAAGAAAGGTGAAAAAAGAGCCGGCAAAAAAGGAGGAAAGATTGGTGGAACTGGTGAAAAGAAACGCAAGAGAAAGAGAAAGGAAAGTTATGCTATTTACATCTACAATGTTTTGAAACAAGTTCACCCAGATGTCGGAGTTTCAAGCAAAGCTATGAGCATCATGAACTCATTTGTCAACGACATCTTTGAGCGCATTGCTTCCGAAGCTTCGCGTTTGGCTCTTCAAAACAAAAAGTCGACCATCTCTTCTCGTGAAATTCAAACCGCAGTACGTCTTCTCTTGCCTGGAGAACTTGCAAAACACGCAGTCAGTGAAGGAACAAAAGCCGTCACAAAATACACAAGCAGCAAGTAAACCAACGTCTACCAAACACAAACGGTCTTTTTTAAGACCACACATCTTTAAAAAAACATTTACTTGGCGTCACTACAAGTTAACCGAAGTTAATAAAACTTCTAAATAATGTGCTTAAGAACACTAGCCTACATTTAAAATACTTCCCCATGTGTGTGTGGATTAGCTTCACTTTTCATACGTATTATTAGCTGTACTTGCAGAAAAGACAAGTACATTGATCCATGTTATTGCTTACATTTAACTTAACCCAGCTTTTCACGGAAACACTCCCAGGCAAATTAACCCTACAAAGTATTTCTAAATTTTTTTTGTGTCATATATGACATAGTATCGTATAGCAATAAATGTAACTGTGACAAGACTTTACACATTGTGTAATTTGGAAGCGTGCACAAAGTAATGTTTTAAAAGATTTGTGGCTATAAAAATAGCCGTTTTTGTTGAGCAATGACAACGCTTAACCTCCGAATCCGTAAAGAGTTCTTCCTTGACGTTTTAAGGCATAAACAACATCCATAGCGGTAACGGTCTTGCGTTTAGCGTGCTCTGTGTAGGTTACAGCATCACGAATAACATTCTCTAAGAAAACCTTCAGTACACCTCTGGTTTCCTCATAGATAAGGCCAGAGATACGTTTGACACCACCTCGTCGAGCAAGACGCCGAATAGCAGGTTTTGTGATTCCCTGAATGTTATCACGAAGAATTTTTCGGTGACGTTTAGCACCTCCTTTTCCCAATCCTTTACCTCCTTTTCCGCGTCCAGACATATTGATATAGTTGCGTACAGAACGAGTACAAAAACAACGTTTGAGTTAACAGAATTCAGACAGCTTTAAAAAGAGGCCATAAAATTACCTACTGCTCGTGGAAACACCCTAATTAACCAATAGAGTTGCGTCATTACAAAATGTTCCGAACATTTTGTACATTTTTTTAAGTAAAACTGTAGTTTTTTTAAAAATTCGTGGTCTTAATGTTTCAGTAAGGCAATAAATTTGGCATCGTTGGAATTCGCCAAACCTTCTGCTACTTACTAAAAAAAAAAAAAGTCAAAAGCTTTTGTGTATCAGAAGATACAGCCGTTTTCCCGTAGCCAAAAAACACAGATTTTATAAAAATGTTAAAGTAATGAGCGTAATGTCATTATGCAGCCAATCAGAAATTACTTTCTTAGCACCAATCAAATGGTTTGTTTTGAACCTTAGCTGTCAATCAATATGAGAAATAAAACTTTGGCGCGATAGTGCATTTTAGACCGTCTTGTGTATCCGTACTACATCGACTTCTTAAAATATGGCTCGTACAAAGCAAACTGCACGTAAATCTACTGGAGGAAAGGCTCCACGAAAACAACTCGCCACTAAAGCTGCGAGGAAAAGCGCACCAGCTACTGGAGGAGTGAAAAAACCACATCGTTACAGACCTGGTACAGTTGCTCTCAGAGAAATCAGAAGATACCAGAAGTCAACCGAGCTCTTGATCCGCAAGTTGCCTTTCCAGCGTCTTGTGCGAGAAATTGCTCAGGACTTCAAAACAGATCTGCGATTCCAGAGCACAGCCGTTATGGCTCTGCAAGAGGCTTCTGAAGCGTACCTTGTTGGCTTGTTCGAGGATACTAACTTGTGTGCCATTCACGCAAAACGAGTTACAATCATGCCTAAAGACATCCAGTTGGCAAGAAGAATTCGTGGGGAACGTGCCTAAGCATCTTACCAAACAAAAAACGGCTATTTTTATAGCCACACATCCATAAAAAATATTACGGCTAGCTTTTTATATCAAACTTTGTCCTGCTTTCTGTTTAAATTTTATGCTACATAAAAATTTTATGCTACATAAAGTTTGACAATGTTAAAAATATGAAGGGCAAGAAAAGTAAAAGCAAGAAAATAAGAAATTTAAAAACGAAAATACTTAAACTTAGGGAATCTAATCTTAAATTTACTCTTTTTTAACTGTTTAAGTGACTTAAACAAGTTTAACTTTGTACCAAGATAATGTTTTTTTGTAAATGTGTGGCTATAAAAATAGCCGTTTGTTAATGTAATAGCCAGATACACACAAATTATTTTTTTGCGGTCTTCTTTGCTGCCTTTTTGGGAGTCTTTTTGACCTTCTTTGCTGCAGGTTTTTTAGCAACAGGCTTCTTTGTGGGTTTCTTAGCTGCTGGTTTCTTAGCCGAGGCTTTCTTTGTGGCAGGCTTCTTTGCTGCTTTCTTTGGCGTGCTCTTCTTTGCTGGCTTCTTTTTTGGTGTACTTTTCTTTGCAGTAGGCTTCTTTGCCGTTGGCTTTTTTGCTGCGGCCTTTTTCTTAGGTTTTTCTTTTTTTACCTGACCTAGCTTGAATGATCCAGAAGCACCAGTGCCTTTAGTTTGAATCAAATCGCCTGATGTTACTCCTCGTTTAAGAGCCATTTTCAGATGATGATCTGAGTTTTCAGCAACTTTGTAATTTGCATGAATATATTTTGTAATAGCTTGGCGAGATGAACCACCGCGTTCCTTTAGGGTAGCGATAGCAGCCTTGATCATGTCCACATATTTAGGGTGATCAGCTGTCTTCTTTGCAGCAGGTTTCTTCTTGGGTGCGATTTTCTTTGGAGAAGCTGCTTCACTCATTTTTAATGTTTTCTTACAACAATCCAACGATAAACGATGCTTGTTATCACAGTAGAAGTATACTAAACATTACCGTGTAAATGAGATATAATTTAAGACGGTGCGAAGTATGCGGACGTAAAAGTACCACTCCCGGGAATTGATTTGGCGCGAAAACAGAAATGTGTGTTTCTGTACATCGTATAATGTCCGTTTTGGGTGCCGCGACTATGCGAAAGCATGTTAATTTTTATTTGTAGTACGACGCAATAGTCTGCAAGAGAAGCTGCTGGAGTTTGAGGTCTTCAGCATTACATCTAGTCTGTTAATTTGGGCTTCTTCCGCGCTCGTGTTAGGATTTTCATAAAGCGTTCTTTGGTTTGCGTTGCGTATGTCGGCCTACATCATCGACACGGCCTGTTTCCGGCTATTAGGAGCAATTCATATATTGGGCACTGCGTTTCGACTTTTTTATTAGACCACAGTAAAAAAATTCACTCACAGAAGTCCCTTTCTTTCATGGCTACAAACACGAAGAATTCTGTCGTAAGTAAAACGAATGCGCAAGCCAAAATGACGATGGGGCGAAGTCATAAGCATGGCCCTGTGGCCCAATGGATAAGGCATCTGACTACGAATCAGGGGATTCCAGGTTCGACTCCTGGCAGGGTCGCACTGTCGCATTTCGGCTGCATGGTCTACTGTGTAACGCGCGCGCACGTTCTGGCGTAATGCGTTGATAAACGGAATGTACGCAGACATATTGGAAAGTAATATCACGCACTTAGTATCGTCGCCTTTGTTAGCATTCATGTAAGTTACCATCCACTCGCTACAGTCGCTCTCCATCCTACGGCTAAATCAACAGCCGTGATTTTTACTATGTCGCCGTCCATCCGTACGCGGTGACAGTTGTAAGCTTTACAGTAACGTGACATGCTCCACAAGCAGTTACGGTGTGTGGACGATGCCTATCATGGCAACGCTTGTTCTTTATCGCTTCTCGGCCTAATGGCTAAGATCAAGTGTAGTATCTGTTCTTATCAGTTTAATATCTGGTAGGCCATTCTCTGAATGGTCAGTATATTAATCTGATTTTTGGCCTTGGGTCATGGAGGTGGATTCATTCACGCCGTGACCACGGGTTGCCTTGGTGTTGCACTATTACCGATGGCGGCCCACATAAGCAATAAAAGAATAATAGCAGTCCTCTTTCCGACGGCACTCTGCATAGTCTACGGCGGGAACAAAACGCGTACACTGGGGGAGAATACAGCCTATGCCCCGCGACACGGCAGTTTATAACACACTCAAGCCACAAGCATTAACAAACTTTGAAGGGTACCCTCATGCTACGGTGCAGTTCCAACTCATACTTACCTGACGGGGAAGTAAAGACTGATCAATGAGGGTTTTCTTCCAGAGTGAGGCTCTTGCATTGCACTACGCTTGGGCTGACCTCTGCGATTACTGCAAACGTCAGTAACTCGACCGTACAATTTCTGGTAGTGGGGGCCTGCGTCCGCGCTCGCCCCCTCCTTAAGTCAAAATGAATGAGCTTAGAAAAGTTGCGCGGCCAAATGTCGGTGGTGACTTAAACGCTAAGGTAAAACCTCGCTTGGCTGTTACGAAACGTGATTGCGATATAAGTCCTCGGAAGGCGGCGGAATTTTATTTTATTTGCCATTCCGTCAGGGTTATTGGATGATCGGCAATAGATCGAGTTTGTATGCATTTGAAAGCTCTTTTTTCTCGTACTATCACCTGAAAATGTCGTAGGAAAATGTCATAGGAAACACTTTCAACAACCGCCACGTTCCTTAATTGTTATAACAAGAAATATATCACAGCAAATGAAAATGAAAAGCCTACGACACCGGGAGTTCCCAGGCGGTCCCCCATCCAAGTACTATCCCGGCCCGACGATGCTTAACTTCCGTGATCAGACGAGAACGGGTGTGTTCATCGTGGTATGGCCGTAGACATTAGTAGGTGCAAATACGTGCAATTTATTTTGACGTTGTGATCAAATTTTTTTATTTAATTTCTTTGAGTTACTTAGGACAAGGCGTATGCATGGATTATCTATTAGACTTTAAGGTTATAGTTTTGTGAAAAAAACAATGTTTTTTTAAAGATGTGTGGCTATAAAAATAGCCGTTGTTTTCTGAGTGTAGCGGTTTACTTCTTCTGTCCTTTGTCGTTCTTCTTTGGGAGTAAGACAGCTTGAATGTTTGGCAAAACACCACCAGCTGCAATGGTTACACCGCTCAAAAGTTTGTTTAATTCTTCATCATTACGAACAGCCAATTGTAAATGTCTTGGAATAATCCTAGCTTTTTTGTTGTCTCTTGCTGCGTTACCAGCCAACTCCAATATCTCAGCAGATAAATATTCCAAGACGGCTGCTAAGTAAACTGGTGCTCCAGATCCAATTCGGTTAGCATAGTGCCCTCTACGAAGGAATCTATGCACTCTACCGACTGGAAATTGAAGTCCAGCTCTTGAGGATCTTGTCTTGGCTTTAGCCTTAGCTTTTCCACCTTTTCCACGTCCAGACATAACTGCGATTTGATTTGTAAGTTAATACAAAAACGTACGAATATTTAACGTAAGTGTTAACGAAATAAACTTTACTCGTTTTTTCATCATAAAAATAGGATCGAAATCATGTTTTTTTAACCAATCATAATTAAGTATTAAACAAAAGATTTTTTTTTTAACCAATTAAATTGCGTATCGGCGTTTTCGGATCGAATTCGATCCGATTTTTTTACTTATAAACAAAAAGTTTTGACTTGCAGTTTAATGCTTATTTACAAGTTAAGTAGCAAAAATTTTTAACCATGTCTGACGCAGCAGCTAAAGGAGGAAAACAGGCACCTAAAGTAGCCAAGAAAGGTGAAAAAAGAGCCGGCAAAAAAGGAGGAAAGATTGGTGGAACTGGTGAAAAGAAACGCAAGAGAAAGAGAAAGGAAAGTTATGCTATTTACATCTACAATGTTTTGAAACAAGTTCACCCAGATGTCGGAGTTTCAAGCAAAGCTATGAGCATCATGAACTCATTTGTCAACGACATCTTTGAGCGCATTGCTTCCGAAGCTTCGCGTTTGGCTCTTCAAAACAAAAAGTCGACCATCTCTTCTCGTGAAATTCAAACCGCAGTACGTCTTCTCTTGCCTGGAGAACTTGCAAAACACGCAGTCAGTGAAGGAACAAAAGCCGTCACAAAATACACAAGCAGCAAGTAAACCAACGTCTACCAAACACAAACGGTCTTTTTTAAGACCACACATCTTTAAAAAAACATTTACTTGGCGTCACTACAAGTTAACCGAAGTTAATAAAACTTCTAAATAATGTGCTTAAGAACACTAGCCTACATTTAAAATACTTCCCCATGTGTGTGTGGATTAGCTTCACTTTTCATACGTATTATTAGCTGTACTTGCAGAAAAGACAAGTACATTGATCCATGTTATTGCTTACATTTAACTTAACCCAGCTTTTCACGGAAACACTCCCAGGCAAATTAACCCTACAAAGTATTTCTAAATTTTTTTTGTGTCATATATGACATAGTATCGTATAGCAATAAATGTAACTGTGACAAGACTTTACACATTGTGTAATTTGGAAGCGTGCACAAAGTAATGTTTTAAAAGATTTGTGGCTATAAAAATAGCCGTTTTTGTTGAGCAATGACAACGCTTAACCTCCGAATCCGTAAAGAGTTCTTCCTTGACGTTTTAAGGCATAAACAACATCCATAGCGGTAACGGTCTTGCGTTTAGCGTGCTCTGTGTAGGTTACAGCATCACGAATAACATTCTCTAAGAAAACCTTCAGTACACCTCTGGTTTCCTCATAGATAAGGCCAGAGATACGTTTGACACCACCTCGTCGAGCAAGACGCCGAATAGCAGGTTTTGTGATTCCCTGAATGTTATCACGAAGAATTTTTCGGTGACGTTTAGCACCTCCTTTTCCCAATCCTTTACCTCCTTTTCCGCGTCCAGACATATTGATATAGTTGCGTACAGAACGAGTACAAAAACAACGTTTGAGTTAACAGAATTCAGACAGCTTTAAAAAGAGGCCATAAAATTACCTACTGCTCGTGGAAACACCCTAATTAACCAATAGAGTTGCGTCATTACAAAATGTTCCGAACATTTTGTACATTTTTTTAAGTAAAACTGTAGTTTTTTTAAAAATTCGTGGTCTTAATGTTTCAGTAAGGCAATAAATTTGGCATCGTTGGAATTCGCCAAACCTTCTGCTACTTACTAAAAAAAAAAAAAGTCAAAAGCTTTTGTGTATCAGAAGATACAGCCGTTTTCCCGTAGCCAAAAAACACAGATTTTATAAAAATGTTAAAGTAATGAGCGTAATGTCATTATGCAGCCAATCAGAAATTACTTTCTTAGCACCAATCAAATGGTTTGTTTTGAACCTTAGCTGTCAATCAATATGAGAAATAAAACTTTGGCGCGATAGTGCATTTTAGACCGTCTTGTGTATCCGTACTACATCGACTTCTTAAAATATGGCTCGTACAAAGCAAACTGCACGTAAATCTACTGGAGGAAAGGCTCCACGAAAACAACTCGCCACTAAAGCTGCGAGGAAAAGCGCACCAGCTACTGGAGGAGTGAAAAAACCACATCGTTACAGACCTGGTACAGTTGCTCTCAGAGAAATCAGAAGATACCAGAAGTCAACCGAGCTCTTGATCCGCAAGTTGCCTTTCCAGCGTCTTGTGCGAGAAATTGCTCAGGACTTCAAAACAGATCTGCGATTCCAGAGCACAGCCGTTATGGCTCTGCAAGAGGCTTCTGAAGCGTACCTTGTTGGCTTGTTCGAGGATACTAACTTGTGTGCCATTCACGCAAAACGAGTTACAATCATGCCTAAAGACATCCAGTTGGCAAGAAGAATTCGTGGGGAACGTGCCTAAGCATCTTACCAAACAAAAAACGGCTATTTTTATAGCCACACATCCATAAAAAATATTACGGCTAGCTTTTTATATCAAACTTTGTCCTGCTTTCTGTTTAAATTTTATGCTACATAAAAATTTTATGCTACATAAAGTTTGACAATGTTAAAAATATGAAGGGCAAGAAAAGTAAAAGCAAGAAAATAAGAAATTTAAAAACGAAAATACTTAAACTTAGGGAATCTAATCTTAAATTTACTCTTTTTTAACTGTTTAAGTGACTTAAACAAGTTTAACTTTGTACCAAGATAATGTTTTTTTGTAAATGTGTGGCTATAAAAATAGCCGTTTGTTAATGTAATAGCCAGATACACACAAATTATTTTTTTGCGGTCTTCTTTGCTGCCTTTTTGGGAGTCTTTTTGACCTTCTTTGCTGCAGGTTTTTTAGCAACAGGCTTCTTTGTGGGTTTCTTAGCTGCTGGTTTCTTAGCCGAGGCTTTCTTTGTGGCAGGCTTCTTTGCTGCTTTCTTTGGCGTGCTCTTCTTTGCTGGCTTCTTTTTTGGTGTACTTTTCTTTGCAGTAGGCTTCTTTGCCGTTGGCTTTTTTGCTGCGGCCTTTTTCTTAGGTTTTTCTTTTTTTACCTGACCTAGCTTGAATGATCCAGAAGCACCAGTGCCTTTAGTTTGAATCAAATCGCCTGATGTTACTCCTCGTTTAAGAGCCATTTTCAGATGATGATCTGAGTTTTCAGCAACTTTGTAATTTGCATGAATATATTTTGTAATAGCTTGGCGAGATGAACCACCGCGTTCCTTTAGGGTAGCGATAGCAGCCTTGATCATGTCCACATATTTAGGGTGATCAGCTGTCTTCTTTGCAGCAGGTTTCTTCTTGGGTGCGATTTTCTTTGGAGAAGCTGCTTCACTCATTTTTAATGTTTTCTTACAACAATCCAACGATAAACGATGCTTGTTATCACAGTAGAAGTATACTAAACATTACCGTGTAAATGAGATATAATTTAAGACGGTGCGAAGTATGCGGACGTAAAAGTACCACTCCCGGGAATTGATTTGGCGCGAAAACAGAAATGTGTGTTTCTGTACATCGTATAATGTCCGTTTTGGGTGCCGCGACTATGCGAAAGCATGTTAATTTTTATTTGTAGTACGACGCAATAGTCTGCAAGAGAAGCTGCTGGAGTTTGAGGTCTTCAGCATTACATCTAGTCTGTTAATTTGGGCTTCTTCCGCGCTCGTGTTAGGATTTTCATAAAGCGTTCTTTGGTTTGCGTTGCGTATGTCGGCCTACATCATCGACACGGCCTGTTTCCGGCTATTAGGAGCAATTCATATATTGGGCACTGCGTTTCGACTTTTTTATTAGACCACAGTAAAAAAATTCACTCACAGAAGTCCCTTTCTTTCATGGCTACAAACACGAAGAATTCTGTCGTAAGTAAAACGAATGCGCAAGCCAAAATGACGATGGGGCGAAGTCATAAGCATGGCCCTGTGGCCCAATGGATAAGGCATCTGACTACGAATCAGGGGATTCCAGGTTCGACTCCTGGCAGGGTCGCACTGTCGCATTTCGGCTGCATGGTCTACTGTGTAACGCGCGCGCACGTTCTGGCGTAATGCGTTGATAAACGGAATGTACGCAGACATATTGGAAAGTAATATCACGCACTTAGTATCGTCGCCTTTGTTAGCATTCATGTAAGTTACCATCCACTCGCTACAGTCGCTCTCCATCCTACGGCTAAATCAACAGCCGTGATTTTTACTATGTCGCCGTCCATCCGTACGCGGTGACAGTTGTAAGCTTTACAGTAACGTGACATGCTCCACAAGCAGTTACGGTGTGTGGACGATGCCTATCATGGCAACGCTTGTTCTTTATCGCTTCTCGGCCTAATGGCTAAGATCAAGTGTAGTATCTGTTCTTATCAGTTTAATATCTGGTAGGCCATTCTCTGAATGGTCAGTATATTAATCTGATTTTTGGCCTTGGGTCATGGAGGTGGATTCATTCACGCCGTGACCACGGGTTGCCTTGGTGTTGCACTATTACCGATGGCGGCCCACATAAGCAATAAAAGAATAATAGCAGTCCTCTTTCCGACGGCACTCTGCATAGTCTACGGCGGGAACAAAACGCGTACACTGGGGGAGAATACAGCCTATGCCCCGCGACACGGCAGTTTATAACACACTCAAGCCACAAGCATTAACAAACTTTGAAGGGTACCCTCATGCTACGGTGCAGTTCCAACTCATACTTACCTGACGGGGAAGTAAAGACTGATCAATGAGGGTTTTCTTCCAGAGTGAGGCTCTTGCATTGCACTACGCTTGGGCTGACCTCTGCGATTACTGCAAACGTCAGTAACTCGACCGTACAATTTCTGGTAGTGGGGGCCTGCGTCCGCGCTCGCCCCCTCCTTAAGTCAAAATGAATGAGCTTAGAAAAGTTGCGCGGCCAAATGTCGGTGGTGACTTAAACGCTAAGGTAAAACCTCGCTTGGCTGTTACGAAACGTGATTGCGATATAAGTCCTCGGAAGGCGGCGGAATTTTATTTTATTTGCCATTCCGTCAGGGTTATTGGATGATCGGCAATAGATCGAGTTTGTATGCATTTGAAAGCTCTTTTTTCTCGTACTATCACCTGAAAATGTCGTAGGAAAATGTCATAGGAAACACTTTCAACAACCGCCACGTTCCTTAATTGTTATAACAAGAAATATATCACAGCAAATGAAAATGAAAAGCCTACGACACCGGGAGTTCCCAGGCGGTCCCCCATCCAAGTACTATCCCGGCCCGACGATGCTTAACTTCCGTGATCAGACGAGAACGGGTGTGTTCATCGTGGTATGGCCGTAGACATTAGTAGGTGCAAATACGTGCAATTTATTTTGACGTTGTGATCAAATTTTTTTATTTAATTTCTTTGAGTTACTTAGGACAAGGCGTATGCATGGATTATCTATTAGACTTTAAGGTTATAGTTTTGTGAAAAAAACAATGTTTTTTTAAAGATGTGTGGCTATAAAAATAGCCGTTGTTTTCTGAGTGTAGCGGTTTACTTCTTCTGTCCTTTGTCGTTCTTCTTTGGGAGTAAGACAGCTTGAATGTTTGGCAAAACACCACCAGCTGCAATGGTTACACCGCTCAAAAGTTTGTTTAATTCTTCATCATTACGAACAGCCAATTGTAAATGTCTTGGAATAATCCTAGCTTTTTTGTTTTTTTGCAATAAATGAGGCCATAAAATTACCTACTGCTCGTGGAAACACCCTAATTAACCAATAGAGTTGCGTCATTACAAAATGTTCCGAACATTTTGTACATTTTTTTAAGTAAAACTGTAGTTTTTTTAAAAATTCGTGGTCTTAATGTTTCAGTAAGGCAATAAATTTGGCATCGTTGGAATTCGCCAAACCTTCTGCTACTTACTAAAAAAAAAAAAAGTCAAAAGCTTTTGTGTATCAGAAGATACAGCCGTTTTCCCGTAGCCAAAAAACACAGATTTTATAAAAATGTTAAAGTAATGAGCGTAATGTCATTATGCAGCCAATCAGAAATTACTTTCTTAGCACCAATCAAATGGTTTGTTTTGAACCTTAGCTGTCAATCAATATGAGAAATAAAACTTTGGCGCGATAGTGCATTTTAGACCGTCTTGTGTATCCGTACTACATCGACTTCTTAAAATATGGCTCGTACAAAGCAAACTGCACGTAAATACTTAAACTTAGGGAATCTAATCTTAAATTTACTCTTTTTTAACTGTTTAAGTGACTTAAACAAGTTTAACTTTGTACCAAGATAATGTTTTTTTGTAAATGTGTGGCTATAAAAATAGCCGTTTGTTAATGTAATAGCCAGATACACACAAATTATTTTTTTGCGGTCTTCTTTGCTGCCTTTTTGGGAGTCTTTTTGACCTTCTTTGCTGCAGGTTTTTTAGCAACAGGCTTCTTTGTGGGTTTCTTAGCTGCTGGTTTCTTAGCCGAGGCTTTCTTTGTGGCAGGCTTCTTTGCTGCTTTCTTTGGCGTGCTCTTCTTTGCTGGCTTCTTTTTTGGTGTACTTTTCTTTGCAGTAGGCTTCTTTGCCGTTGGCTTTTTTGCTGCGGCCTTTTTCTTAGGTTTTTCTTTTTTTACCTGACCTAGCTTGAATGATCCAGAAGCACCAGTGCCTTTAGTTTGAATCAAATCGCCTGATGTTACTCCTCGTTTAAGAGCCATTTTCAGATGATGATCTGAGTTTTCAGCAACTTTGTAATTTGCATGAATATATTTTGTAATAGCTTGGCGAGATGAACCACCGCGTTCCTTTAGGGTAGCGATAGCAGCCTTGATCATGTCCACATATTTAGGGTGATCAGCTGTCTTCTTTGCAGCAGGTTTCTTCTTGGGTGCGATTTTCTTTGGAGAAGCTGCTTCACTCATTTTTAATGTTTTCTTACAACAATCCAACGATAAACGATGCTTGTTATCACAGTAGAAGTATACTAAACATTACCGTGTAAATGAGATATAATTTAAGACGGTGCGAAGTATGCGGACGTAAAAGTACCACTCCCGGGAATTGATTTGGCGCGAAAACAGAAATGTGTGTTTCTGTACATCGTATAATGTCCGTTTTGGGTGCCGCGACTATGCGAAAGCATGTTAATTTTTATTTGTAGTACGACGCAATAGTCTGCAAGAGAAGCTGCTGGAGTTTGAGGTCTTCAGCATTACATCTAGTCTGTTAATTTGGGCTTCTTCCGCGCTCGTGTTAGGATTTTCATAAAGCGTTCTTTGGTTTGCGTTGCGTATGTCGGCCTACATCATCGACACGGCCTGTTTCCGGCTATTAGGAGCAATTCATATATTGGGCACTGCGTTTCGACTTTTTTATTAGACCACAGTAAAAAAATTCACTCACAGAAGTCCCTTTCTTTCATGGCTACAAACACGAAGAATTCTGTCGTAAGTAAAACGAATGCGCAAGCCAAAATGACGATGGGGCGAAGTCATAAGCATGGCCCTGTGGCCCAATGGATAAGGCATCTGACTACGAATCAGGGGATTCCAGGTTCGACTCCTGGCAGGGTCGCACTGTCGCATTTCGGCTGCATGGTCTACTGTGTAACGCGCGCGCACGTTCTGGCGTAATGCGTTGATAAACGGAATGTACGCAGACATATTGGAAAGTAATATCACGCACTTAGTATCGTCGCCTTTGTTAGCATTCATGTAAGTTACCATCCACTCGCTACAGTCGCTCTCCATCCTACGGCTAAATCAACAGCCGTGATTTTTACTATGTCGCCGTCCATCCGTACGCGGTGACAGTTGTAAGCTTTACAGTAACGTGACATGCTCCACAAGCAGTTACGGTGTGTGGACGATGCCTATCATGGCAACGCTTGTTCTTTATCGCTTCTCGGCCTAATGGCTAAGATCAAGTGTAGTATCTGTTCTTATCAGTTTAATATCTGGTAGGCCATTCTCTGAATGGTCAGTATATTAATCTGATTTTTGGCCTTGGGTCATGGAGGTGGATTCATTCACGCCGTGACCACGGGTTGCCTTGGTGTTGCACTATTACCGATGGCGGCCCACATAAGCAATAAAAGAATAATAGCAGTCCTCTTTCCGACGGCACTCTGCATAGTCTACGGCGGGAACAAAACGCGTACACTGGGGGAGAATACAGCCTATGCCCCGCGACACGGCAGTTTATAACACACTCAAGCCACAAGCATTAACAAACTTTGAAGGGTACCCTCATGCTACGGTGCAGTTCCAACTCATACTTACCTGACGGGGAAGTAAAGACTGATCAATGAGGGTTTTCTTCCAGAGTGAGGCTCTTGCATTGCACTACGCTTGGGCTGACCTCTGCGATTACTGCAAACGTCAGTAACTCGACCGTACAATTTCTGGTAGTGGGGGCCTGCGTCCGCGCTCGCCCCCTCCTTAAGTCAAAATGAATGAGCTTAGAAAAGTTGCGCGGCCAAATGTCGGTGGTGACTTAAACGCTAAGGTAAAACCTCGCTTGGCTGTTACGAAACGTGATTGCGATATAAGTCCTCGGAAGGCGGCGGAATTTTATTTTATTTGCCATTCCGTCAGGGTTATTGGATGATCGGCAATAGATCGAGTTTGTATGCATTTGAAAGCTCTTTTTTCTCGTACTATCACCTGAAAATGTCGTAGGAAAATGTCATAGGAAACACTTTCAACAACCGCCACGTTCCTTAATTGTTATAACAAGAAATATATCACAGCAAATGAAAATGAAAAGCCTACGACACCGGGAGTTCCCAGGCGGTCCCCCATCCAAGTACTATCCCGGCCCGACGATGCTTAACTTCCGTGATCAGACGAGAACGGGTGTGTTCATCGTGGTATGGCCGTAGACATTAGTAGGTGCAAATACGTGCAATTTATTTTGACGTTGTGATCAAATTTTTTTATTTAATTTCTTTGAGTTACTTAGGACAAGGCGTATGCATGGATTATCTATTAGACTTTAAGGTTATAGTTTTGTGAAAAAAACAATGTTTTTTTAAAGATGTGTGGCTATAAAAATAGCCGTTGTTTTCTGAGTGTAGCGGTTTACTTCTTCTGTCCTTTGTCGTTCTTCTTTGGGAGTAAGACAGCTTGAATGTTTGGCAAAACACCACCAGCTGCAATGGTTACACCGCTCAAAAGTTTGTTTAATTCTTCATCATTACGAACAGCCAATTGTAAATGTCTTGGAATAATCCTAGCTTTTTTGTTGTCTCTTGCTGCGTTACCAGCCAACTCCAATATCTCAGCAGATAAATATTCCAAGACGGCTGCTAAGTAAACTGGTGCTCCAGATCCAATTCGGTTAGCATAGTGCCCTCTACGAAGGAATCTATGCACTCTACCGACTGGAAATTGAAGTCCAGCTCTTGAGGATCTTGTCTTGGCTTTAGCCTTAGCTTTTCCACCTTTTCCACGTCCAGACATAACTGCGATTTGATTTGTAAGTTAATACAAAAACGTACGAATATTTAACGTAAGTGTTAACGAAATAAACTTTACTCGTTTTTTCATCATAAAAATAGGATCGAAATCATGTTTTTTTAACCAATCATAATTAAGTATTAAACAAAAGATTTTTTTTTTAACCAATTAAATTGCGTATCGGCGTTTTCGGATCGAATTCGATCCGATTTTTTTACTTATAAACAAAAAGTTTTGACTTGCAGTTTAATGCTTATTTACAAGTTAAGTAGCAAAAATTTTTAACCATGTCTGACGCAGCAGCTAAAGGAGGAAAACAGGCACCTAAAGTAGCCAAGAAAGGTGAAAAAAGAGCCGGCAAAAAAGGAGGAAAGATTGGTGGAACTGGTGAAAAGAAACGCAAGAGAAAGAGAAAGGAAAGTTATGCTATTTACATCTACAATGTTTTGAAACAAGTTCACCCAGATGTCGGAGTTTCAAGCAAAGCTATGAGCATCATGAACTCATTTGTCAACGACATCTTTGAGCGCATTGCTTCCGAAGCTTCGCGTTTGGCTCTTCAAAACAAAAAGTCGACCATCTCTTCTCGTGAAATTCAAACCGCAGTACGTCTTCTCTTGCCTGGAGAACTTGCAAAACACGCAGTCAGTGAAGGAACAAAAGCCGTCACAAAATACACAAGCAGCAAGTAAACCAACGTCTACCAAACACAAACGGTCTTTTTTAAGACCACACATCTTTAAAAAAACATTTACTTGGCGTCACTACAAGTTAACCGAAGTTAATAAAACTTCTAAATAATGTGCTTAAGAACACTAGCCTACATTTAAAATACTTCCCCATGTGTGTGTGGATTAGCTTCACTTTTCATACGTATTATTAGCTGTACTTGCAGAAAAGACAAGTACATTGATCCATGTTATTGCTTACATTTAACTTAACCCAGCTTTTCACGGAAACACTCCCAGGCAAATTAACCCTACAAAGTATTTCTAAATTTTTTTTGTGTCATATATGACATAGTATCGTATAGCAATAAATGTAACTGTGACAAGACTTTACACATTGTGTAATTTGGAAGCGTGCACAAAGTAATGTTTTAAAAGATTTGTGGCTATAAAAATAGCCGTTTTTGTTGAGCAATGACAACGCTTAACCTCCGAATCCGTAAAGAGTTCTTCCTTGACGTTTTAAGGCATAAACAACATCCATAGCGGTAACGGTCTTGCGTTTAGCGTGCTCTGTGTAGGTTACAGCATCACGAATAACATTCTCTAAGAAAACCTTCAGTACACCTCTGGTTTCCTCATAGATAAGGCCAGAGATACGTTTGACACCACCTCGTCGAGCAAGACGCCGAATAGCAGGTTTTGTGATTCCCTGAATGTTATCACGAAGAATTTTTCGGTGACGTTTAGCACCTCCTTTTCCCAATCCTTTACCTCCTTTTCCGCGTCCAGACATATTGATATAGTTGCGTACAGAACGAGTACAAAAACAACGTTTGAGTTAACAGAATTCAGACAGCTTTAAAAAGAGGCCATAAAATTACCTACTGCTCGTGGAAACACCCTAATTAACCAATAGAGTTGCGTCATTACAAAATGTTCCGAACATTTTGTACATTTTTTTAAGTAAAACTGTAGTTTTTTTAAAAATTCGTGGTCTTAATGTTTCAGTAAGGCAATAAATTTGGCATCGTTGGAATTCGCCAAACCTTCTGCTACTTACTAAAAAAAAAAAAAGTCAAAAGCTTTTGTGTATCAGAAGATACAGCCGTTTTCCCGTAGCCAAAAAACACAGATTTTATAAAAATGTTAAAGTAATGAGCGTAATGTCATTATGCAGCCAATCAGAAATTACTTTCTTAGCACCAATCAAATGGTTTGTTTTGAACCTTAGCTGTCAATCAATATGAGAAATAAAACTTTGGCGCGATAGTGCATTTTAGACCGTCTTGTGTATCCGTACTACATCGACTTCTTAAAATATGGCTCGTACAAAGCAAACTGCACGTAAATCTACTGGAGGAAAGGCTCCACGAAAACAACTCGCCACTAAAGCTGCGAGGAAAAGCGCACCAGCTACTGGAGGAGTGAAAAAACCACATCGTTACAGACCTGGTACAGTTGCTCTCAGAGAAATCAGAAGATACCAGAAGTCAACCGAGCTCTTGATCCGCAAGTTGCCTTTCCAGCGTCTTGTGCGAGAAATTGCTCAGGACTTCAAAACAGATCTGCGATTCCAGAGCACAGCCGTTATGGCTCTGCAAGAGGCTTCTGAAGCGTACCTTGTTGGCTTGTTCGAGGATACTAACTTGTGTGCCATTCACGCAAAACGAGTTACAATCATGCCTAAAGACATCCAGTTGGCAAGAAGAATTCGTGGGGAACGTGCCTAAGCATCTTACCAAACAAAAAACGGCTATTTTTATAGCCACACATCCATAAAAAATATTACGGCTAGCTTTTTATATCAAACTTTGTCCTGCTTTCTGTTTAAATTTTATGCTACATAAAAATTTTATGCTACATAAAGTTTGACAATGTTAAAAATATGAAGGGCAAGAAAAGTAAAAGCAAGAAAATAAGAAATTTAAAAACGAAAATACTTAAACTTAGGGAATCTAATCTTAAATTTACTCTTTTTTAACTGTTTAAGTGACTTAAACAAGTTTAACTTTGTACCAAGATAATGTTTTTTTGTAAATGTGTGGCTATAAAAATAGCCGTTTGTTAATGTAATAGCCAGATACACACAAATTATTTTTTTGCGGTCTTCTTTGCTGCCTTTTTGGGAGTCTTTTTGACCTTCTTTGCTGCAGGTTTTTTAGCAACAGGCTTCTTTGTGGGTTTCTTAGCTGCTGGTTTCTTAGCCGAGGCTTTCTTTGTGGCAGGCTTCTTTGCTGCTTTCTTTGGCGTGCTCTTCTTTGCTGGCTTCTTTTTTGGTGTACTTTTCTTTGCAGTAGGCTTCTTTGCCGTTGGCTTTTTTGCTGCGGCCTTTTTCTTAGGTTTTTCTTTTTTTACCTGACCTAGCTTGAATGATCCAGAAGCACCAGTGCCTTTAGTTTGAATCAAATCGCCTGATGTTACTCCTCGTTTAAGAGCCATTTTCAGATGATGATCTGAGTTTTCAGCAACTTTGTAATTTGCATGAATATATTTTGTAATAGCTTGGCGAGATGAACCACCGCGTTCCTTTAGGGTAGCGATAGCAGCCTTGATCATGTCCACATATTTAGGGTGATCAGCTGTCTTCTTTGCAGCAGGTTTCTTCTTGGGTGCGATTTTCTTTGGAGAAGCTGCTTCACTCATTTTTAATGTTTTCTTACAACAATCCAACGATAAACGATGCTTGTTATCACAGTAGAAGTATACTAAACATTACCGTGTAAATGAGATATAATTTAAGACGGTGCGAAGTATGCGGACGTAAAAGTACCACTCCCGGGAATTGATTTGGCGCGAAAACAGAAATGTGTGTTTCTGTACATCGTATAATGTCCGTTTTGGGTGCCGCGACTATGCGAAAGCATGTTAATTTTTATTTGTAGTACGACGCAATAGTCTGCAAGAGAAGCTGCTGGAGTTTGAGGTCTTCAGCATTACATCTAGTCTGTTAATTTGGGCTTCTTCCGCGCTCGTGTTAGGATTTTCATAAAGCGTTCTTTGGTTTGCGTTGCGTATGTCGGCCTACATCATCGACACGGCCTGTTTCCGGCTATTAGGAGCAATTCATATATTGGGCACTGCGTTTCGACTTTTTTATTAGACCACAGTAAAAAAATTCACTCACAGAAGTCCCTTTCTTTCATGGCTACAAACACGAAGAATTCTGTCGTAAGTAAAACGAATGCGCAAGCCAAAATGACGATGGGGCGAAGTCATAAGCATGGCCCTGTGGCCCAATGGATAAGGCATCTGACTACGAATCAGGGGATTCCAGGTTCGACTCCTGGCAGGGTCGCACTGTCGCATTTCGGCTGCATGGTCTACTGTGTAACGCGCGCGCACGTTCTGGCGTAATGCGTTGATAAACGGAATGTACGCAGACATATTGGAAAGTAATATCACGCACTTAGTATCGTCGCCTTTGTTAGCATTCATGTAAGTTACCATCCACTCGCTACAGTCGCTCTCCATCCTACGGCTAAATCAACAGCCGTGATTTTTACTATGTCGCCGTCCATCCGTACGCGGTGACAGTTGTAAGCTTTACAGTAACGTGACATGCTCCACAAGCAGTTACGGTGTGTGGACGATGCCTATCATGGCAACGCTTGTTCTTTATCGCTTCTCGGCCTAATGGCTAAGATCAAGTGTAGTATCTGTTCTTATCAGTTTAATATCTGGTAGGCCATTCTCTGAATGGTCAGTATATTAATCTGATTTTTGGCCTTGGGTCATGGAGGTGGATTCATTCACGCCGTGACCACGGGTTGCCTTGGTGTTGCACTATTACCGATGGCGGCCCACATAAGCAATAAAAGAATAATAGCAGTCCTCTTTCCGACGGCACTCTGCATAGTCTACGGCGGGAACAAAACGCGTACACTGGGGGAGAATACAGCCTATGCCCCGCGACACGGCAGTTTATAACACACTCAAG
This sequence comes from Hydractinia symbiolongicarpus, assembly GCF_029227915.1. Lineage (NCBI taxonomy): Eukaryota > Metazoa > Cnidaria > Hydrozoa > Anthoathecata > Hydractiniidae > Hydractinia > Hydractinia symbiolongicarpus. The sequence goes on along the minus strand of NC_079883.1, from coordinate 7,277,978 downwards.
CCACAAGCATTAACAAACTTTGAAGGGTACCCTCATGCTACGGTGCAGTTCCAACTCATACTTACCTGACGGGGAAGTAAAGACTGATCAATGAGGGTTTTCTTCCAGAGTGAGGCTCTTGCATTGCACTACGCTTGGGCTGACCTCTGCGATTACTGCAAACGTCAGTAACTCGACCGTACAATTTCTGGTAGTGGGGGCCTGCGTCCGCGCTCGCCCCCTCCTTAAGTCAAAATGAATGAGCTTAGAAAAGTTGCGCGGCCAAATGTCGGTGGTGACTTAAACGCTAAGGTAAAACCTCGCTTGGCTGTTACGAAACGTGATTGCGATATAAGTCCTCGGAAGGCGGCGGAATTTTATTTTATTTGCCATTCCGTCAGGGTTATTGGATGATCGGCAATAGATCGAGTTTGTATGCATTTGAAAGCTCTTTTTTCTCGTACTATCACCTGAAAATGTCGTAGGAAAATGTCATAGGAAACACTTTCAACAACCGCCACGTTCCTTAATTGTTATAACAAGAAATATATCACAGCAAATGAAAATGAAAAGCCTACGACACCGGGAGTTCCCAGGCGGTCCCCCATCCAAGTACTATCCCGGCCCGACGATGCTTAACTTCCGTGATCAGACGAGAACGGGTGTGTTCATCGTGGTATGGCCGTAGACATTAGTAGGTGCAAATACGTGCAATTTATTTTGACGTTGTGATCAAATTTTTTTATTTAATTTCTTTGAGTTACTTAGGACAAGGCGTATGCATGGATTATCTATTAGACTTTAAGGTTATAGTTTTGTGAAAAAAACAATGTTTTTTTAAAGATGTGTGGCTATAAAAATAGCCGTTGTTTTCTGAGTGTAGCGGTTTACTTCTTCTGTCCTTTGTCGTTCTTCTTTGGGAGTAAGACAGCTTGAATGTTTGGCAAAACACCACCAGCTGCAATGGTTACACCGCTCAAAAGTTTGTTTAATTCTTCATCATTACGAACAGCCAATTGTAAATGTCTTGGAATAATCCTAGCTTTTTTGTTGTCTCTTGCTGCGTTACCAGCCAACTCCAATATCTCAGCAGATAAATATTCCAAGACGGCTGCTAAGTAAACTGGTGCTCCAGATCCAATTCGGTTAGCATAGTGCCCTCTACGAAGGAATCTATGCACTCTACCGACTGGAAATTGAAGTCCAGCTCTTGAGGATCTTGTCTTGGCTTTAGCCTTAGCTTTTCCACCTTTTCCACGTCCAGACATAACTGCGATTTGATTTGTAAGTTAATACAAAAACGTACGAATATTTAACGTAAGTGTTAACGAAATAAACTTTACTCGTTTTTTCATCATAAAAATAGGATCGAAATCATGTTTTTTTAACCAATCATAATTAAGTATTAAACAAAAGATTTTTTTTTTAACCAATTAAATTGCGTATCGGCGTTTTCGGATCGAATTCGATCCGATTTTTTTACTTATAAACAAAAAGTTTTGACTTGCAGTTTAATGCTTATTTACAAGTTAAGTAGCAAAAATTTTTAACCATGTCTGACGCAGCAGCTAAAGGAGGAAAACAGGCACCTAAAGTAGCCAAGAAAGGTGAAAAAAGAGCCGGCAAAAAAGGAGGAAAGATTGGTGGAACTGGTGAAAAGAAACGCAAGAGAAAGAGAAAGGAAAGTTATGCTATTTACATCTACAATGTTTTGAAACAAGTTCACCCAGATGTCGGAGTTTCAAGCAAAGCTATGAGCATCATGAACTCATTTGTCAACGACATCTTTGAGCGCATTGCTTCCGAAGCTTCGCGTTTGGCTCTTCAAAACAAAAAGTCGACCATCTCTTCTCGTGAAATTCAAACCGCAGTACGTCTTCTCTTGCCTGGAGAACTTGCAAAACACGCAGTCAGTGAAGGAACAAAAGCCGTCACAAAATACACAAGCAGCAAGTAAACCAACGTCTACCAAACACAAACGGTCTTTTTTAAGACCACACATCTTTAAAAAAACATTTACTTGGCGTCACTACAAGTTAACCGAAGTTAATAAAACTTCTAAATAATGTGCTTAAGAACACTAGCCTACATTTAAAATACTTCCCCATGTGTGTGTGGATTAGCTTCACTTTTCATACGTATTATTAGCTGTACTTGCAGAAAAGACAAGTACATTGATCCATGTTATTGCTTACATTTAACTTAACCCAGCTTTTCACGGAAACACTCCCAGGCAAATTAACCCTACAAAGTATTTCTAAATTTTTTTTGTGTCATATATGACATAGTATCGTATAGCAATAAATGTAACTGTGACAAGACTTTACACATTGTGTAATTTGGAAGCGTGCACAAAGTAATGTTTTAAAAGATTTGTGGCTATAAAAATAGCCGTTTTTGTTGAGCAATGACAACGCTTAACCTCCGAATCCGTAAAGAGTTCTTCCTTGACGTTTTAAGGCATAAACAACATCCATAGCGGTAACGGTCTTGCGTTTAGCGTGCTCTGTGTAGGTTACAGCATCACGAATAACATTCTCTAAGAAAACCTTCAGTACACCTCTGGTTTCCTCATAGATAAGGCCAGAGATACGTTTGACACCACCTCGTCGAGCAAGACGCCGAATAGCAGGTTTTGTGATTCCCTGAATGTTATCACGAAGAATTTTTCGGTGACGTTTAGCACCTCCTTTTCCCAATCCTTTACCTCCTTTTCCGCGTCCAGACATATTGATATAGTTGCGTACAGAACGAGTACAAAAACAACGTTTGAGTTAACAGAATTCAGACAGCTTTAAAAAGAGGCCATAAAATTACCTACTGCTCGTGGAAACACCCTAATTAACCAATAGAGTTGCGTCATTACAAAATGTTCCGAACATTTTGTACATTTTTTTAAGTAAAACTGTAGTTTTTTTAAAAATTCGTGGTCTTAATGTTTCAGTAAGGCAATAAATTTGGCATCGTTGGAATTCGCCAAACCTTCTGCTACTTACTAAAAAAAAAAAAAGTCAAAAGCTTTTGTGTATCAGAAGATACAGCCGTTTTCCCGTAGCCAAAAAACACAGATTTTATAAAAATGTTAAAGTAATGAGCGTAATGTCATTATGCAGCCAATCAGAAATTACTTTCTTAGCACCAATCAAATGGTTTGTTTTGAACCTTAGCTGTCAATCAATATGAGAAATAAAACTTTGGCGCGATAGTGCATTTTAGACCGTCTTGTGTATCCGTACTACATCGACTTCTTAAAATATGGCTCGTACAAAGCAAACTGCACGTAAATCTACTGGAGGAAAGGCTCCACGAAAACAACTCGCCACTAAAGCTGCGAGGAAAAGCGCACCAGCTACTGGAGGAGTGAAAAAACCACATCGTTACAGACCTGGTACAGTTGCTCTCAGAGAAATCAGAAGATACCAGAAGTCAACCGAGCTCTTGATCCGCAAGTTGCCTTTCCAGCGTCTTGTGCGAGAAATTGCTCAGGACTTCAAAACAGATCTGCGATTCCAGAGCACAGCCGTTATGGCTCTGCAAGAGGCTTCTGAAGCGTACCTTGTTGGCTTGTTCGAGGATACTAACTTGTGTGCCATTCACGCAAAACGAGTTACAATCATGCCTAAAGACATCCAGTTGGCAAGAAGAATTCGTGGGGAACGTGCCTAAGCATCTTACCAAACAAAAAACGGCTATTTTTATAGCCACACATCCATAAAAAATATTACGGCTAGCTTTTTATATCAAACTTTGTCCTGCTTTCTGTTTAAATTTTATGCTACATAAAAATTTTATGCTACATAAAGTTTGACAATGTTAAAAATATGAAGGGCAAGAAAAGTAAAAGCAAGAAAATAAGAAATTTAAAAACGAAAATACTTAAACTTAGGGAATCTAATCTTAAATTTACTCTTTTTTAACTGTTTAAGTGACTTAAACAAGTTTAACTTTGTACCAAGATAATGTTTTTTTGTAAATGTGTGGCTATAAAAATAGCCGTTTGTTAATGTAATAGCCAGATACACACAAATTATTTTTTTGCGGTCTTCTTTGCTGCCTTTTTGGGAGTCTTTTTGACCTTCTTTGCTGCAGGTTTTTTAGCAACAGGCTTCTTTGTGGGTTTCTTAGCTGCTGGTTTCTTAGCCGAGGCTTTCTTTGTGGCAGGCTTCTTTGCTGCTTTCTTTGGCGTGCTCTTCTTTGCTGGCTTCTTTTTTGGTGTACTTTTCTTTGCAGTAGGCTTCTTTGCCGTTGGCTTTTTTGCTGCGGCCTTTTTCTTAGGTTTTTCTTTTTTTACCTGACCTAGCTTGAATGATCCAGAAGCACCAGTGCCTTTAGTTTGAATCAAATCGCCTGATGTTACTCCTCGTTTAAGAGCCATTTTCAGATGATGATCTGAGTTTTCAGCAACTTTGTAATTTGCATGAATATATTTTGTAATAGCTTGGCGAGATGAACCACCGCGTTCCTTTAGGGTAGCGATAGCAGCCTTGATCATGTCCACATATTTAGGGTGATCAGCTGTCTTCTTTGCAGCAGGTTTCTTCTTGGGTGCGATTTTCTTTGGAGAAGCTGCTTCACTCATTTTTAATGTTTTCTTACAACAATCCAACGATAAACGATGCTTGTTATCACAGTAGAAGTATACTAAACATTACCGTGTAAATGAGATATAATTTAAGACGGTGCGAAGTATGCGGACGTAAAAGTACCACTCCCGGGAATTGATTTGGCGCGAAAACAGAAATGTGTGTTTCTGTACATCGTATAATGTCCGTTTTGGGTGCCGCGACTATGCGAAAGCATGTTAATTTTTATTTGTAGTACGACGCAATAGTCTGCAAGAGAAGCTGCTGGAGTTTGAGGTCTTCAGCATTACATCTAGTCTGTTAATTTGGGCTTCTTCCGCGCTCGTGTTAGGATTTTCATAAAGCGTTCTTTGGTTTGCGTTGCGTATGTCGGCCTACATCATCGACACGGCCTGTTTCCGGCTATTAGGAGCAATTCATATATTGGGCACTGCGTTTCGACTTTTTTATTAGACCACAGTAAAAAAATTCACTCACAGAAGTCCCTTTCTTTCATGGCTACAAACACGAAGAATTCTGTCGTAAGTAAAACGAATGCGCAAGCCAAAATGACGATGGGGCGAAGTCATAAGCATGGCCCTGTGGCCCAATGGATAAGGCATCTGACTACGAATCAGGGGATTCCAGGTTCGACTCCTGGCAGGGTCGCACTGTCGCATTTCGGCTGCATGGTCTACTGTGTAACGCGCGCGCACGTTCTGGCGTAATGCGTTGATAAACGGAATGTACGCAGACATATTGGAAAGTAATATCACGCACTTAGTATCGTCGCCTTTGTTAGCATTCATGTAAGTTACCATCCACTCGCTACAGTCGCTCTCCATCCTACGGCTAAATCAACAGCCGTGATTTTTACTATGTCGCCGTCCATCCGTACGCGGTGACAGTTGTAAGCTTTACAGTAACGTGACATGCTCCACAAGCAGTTACGGTGTGTGGACGATGCCTATCATGGCAACGCTTGTTCTTTATCGCTTCTCGGCCTAATGGCTAAGATCAAGTGTAGTATCTGTTCTTATCAGTTTAATATCTGGTAGGCCATTCTCTGAATGGTCAGTATATTAATCTGATTTTTGGCCTTGGGTCATGGAGGTGGATTCATTCACGCCGTGACCACGGGTTGCCTTGGTGTTGCACTATTACCGATGGCGGCCCACATAAGCAATAAAAGAATAATAGCAGTCCTCTTTCCGACGGCACTCTGCATAGTCTACGGCGGGAACAAAACGCGTACACTGGGGGAGAATACAGCCTATGCCCCGCGACACGGCAGTTTATAACACACTCAAGCCACAAGCATTAACAAACTTTGAAGGGTACCCTCATGCTACGGTGCAGTTCCAACTCATACTTACCTGACGGGGAAGTAAAGACTGATCAATGAGGGTTTTCTTCCAGAGTGAGGCTCTTGCATTGCACTACGCTTGGGCTGACCTCTGCGATTACTGCAAACGTCAGTAACTCGACCGTACAATTTCTGGTAGTGGGGGCCTGCGTCCGCGCTCGCCCC
>NC_079883.1:7251269-7271406 GCF_029227915.1 Hydractinia symbiolongicarpus | reverse complement strand
AGTAGGCTTCTTTGCCGTTGGCTTTTTTGCTGCGGCCTTTTTCTTAGGTTTTTCTTTTTTTACCTGACCTAGCTTGAATGATCCAGAAGCACCAGTGCCTTTAGTTTGAATCAAATCGCCTGATGTTACTCCTCGTTTAAGAGCCATTTTCAGATGATGATCTGAGTTTTCAGCAACTTTGTAATTTGCATGAATATATTTTGTAATAGCTTGGCGAGATGAACCACCGCGTTCCTTTAGGGTAGCGATAGCAGCCTTGATCATGTCCACATATTTAGGGTGATCAGCTGTCTTCTTTGCAGCAGGTTTCTTCTTGGGTGCGATTTTCTTTGGAGAAGCTGCTTCACTCATTTTTAATGTTTTCTTACAACAATCCAACGATAAACGATGCTTGTTATCACAGTAGAAGTATACTAAACATTACCGTGTAAATGAGATATAATTTAAGACGGTGCGAAGTATGCGGACGTAAAAGTACCACTCCCGGGAATTGATTTGGCGCGAAAACAGAAATGTGTGTTTCTGTACATCGTATAATGTCCGTTTTGGGTGCCGCGACTATGCGAAAGCATGTTAATTTTTATTTGTAGTACGACGCAATAGTCTGCAAGAGAAGCTGCTGGAGTTTGAGGTCTTCAGCATTACATCTAGTCTGTTAATTTGGGCTTCTTCCGCGCTCGTGTTAGGATTTTCATAAAGCGTTCTTTGGTTTGCGTTGCGTATGTCGGCCTACATCATCGACACGGCCTGTTTCCGGCTATTAGGAGCAATTCATATATTGGGCACTGCGTTTCGACTTTTTTATTAGACCACAGTAAAAAAATTCACTCACAGAAGTCCCTTTCTTTCATGGCTACAAACACGAAGAATTCTGTCGTAAGTAAAACGAATGCGCAAGCCAAAATGACGATGGGGCGAAGTCATAAGCATGGCCCTGTGGCCCAATGGATAAGGCATCTGACTACGAATCAGGGGATTCCAGGTTCGACTCCTGGCAGGGTCGCACTGTCGCATTTCGGCTGCATGGTCTACTGTGTAACGCGCGCGCACGTTCTGGCGTAATGCGTTGATAAACGGAATGTACGCAGACATATTGGAAAGTAATATCACGCACTTAGTATCGTCGCCTTTGTTAGCATTCATGTAAGTTACCATCCACTCGCTACAGTCGCTCTCCATCCTACGGCTAAATCAACAGCCGTGATTTTTACTATGTCGCCGTCCATCCGTACGCGGTGACAGTTGTAAGCTTTACAGTAACGTGACATGCTCCACAAGCAGTTACGGTGTGTGGACGATGCCTATCATGGCAACGCTTGTTCTTTATCGCTTCTCGGCCTAATGGCTAAGATCAAGTGTAGTATCTGTTCTTATCAGTTTAATATCTGGTAGGCCATTCTCTGAATGGTCAGTATATTAATCTGATTTTTGGCCTTGGGTCATGGAGGTGGATTCATTCACGCCGTGACCACGGGTTGCCTTGGTGTTGCACTATTACCGATGGCGGCCCACATAAGCAATAAAAGAATAATAGCAGTCCTCTTTCCGACGGCACTCTGCATAGTCTACGGCGGGAACAAAACGCGTACACTGGGGGAGAATACAGCCTATGCCCCGCGACACGGCAGTTTATAACACACTCAAGCCACAAGCATTAACAAACTTTGAAGGGTACCCTCATGCTACGGTGCAGTTCCAACTCATACTTACCTGACGGGGAAGTAAAGACTGATCAATGAGGGTTTTCTTCCAGAGTGAGGCTCTTGCATTGCACTACGCTTGGGCTGACCTCTGCGATTACTGCAAACGTCAGTAACTCGACCGTACAATTTCTGGTAGTGGGGGCCTGCGTCCGCGCTCGCCCCCTCCTTAAGTCAAAATGAATGAGCTTAGAAAAGTTGCGCGGCCAAATGTCGGTGGTGACTTAAACGCTAAGGTAAAACCTCGCTTGGCTGTTACGAAACGTGATTGCGATATAAGTCCTCGGAAGGCGGCGGAATTTTATTTTATTTGCCATTCCGTCAGGGTTATTGGATGATCGGCAATAGATCGAGTTTGTATGCATTTGAAAGCTCTTTTTTCTCGTACTATCACCTGAAAATGTCGTAGGAAAATGTCATAGGAAACACTTTCAACAACCGCCACGTTCCTTAATTGTTATAACAAGAAATATATCACAGCAAATGAAAATGAAAAGCCTACGACACCGGGAGTTCCCAGGCGGTCCCCCATCCAAGTACTATCCCGGCCCGACGATGCTTAACTTCCGTGATCAGACGAGAACGGGTGTGTTCATCGTGGTATGGCCGTAGACATTAGTAGGTGCAAATACGTGCAATTTATTTTGACGTTGTGATCAAATTTTTTTATTTAATTTCTTTGAGTTACTTAGGACAAGGCGTATGCATGGATTATCTATTAGACTTTAAGGTTATAGTTTTGTGAAAAAAACAATGTTTTTTTAAAGATGTGTGGCTATAAAAATAGCCGTTGTTTTCTGAGTGTAGCGGTTTACTTCTTCTGTCCTTTGTCGTTCTTCTTTGGGAGTAAGACAGCTTGAATGTTTGGCAAAACACCACCAGCTGCAATGGTTACACCGCTCAAAAGTTTGTTTAATTCTTCATCATTACGAACAGCCAATTGTAAATGTCTTGGAATAATCCTAGCTTTTTTGTTGTCTCTTGCTGCGTTACCAGCCAACTCCAATATCTCAGCAGATAAATATTCCAAGACGGCTGCTAAGTAAACTGGTGCTCCAGATCCAATTCGGTTAGCATAGTGCCCTCTACGAAGGAATCTATGCACTCTACCGACTGGAAATTGAAGTCCAGCTCTTGAGGATCTTGTCTTGGCTTTAGCCTTAGCTTTTCCACCTTTTCCACGTCCAGACATAACTGCGATTTGATTTGTAAGTTAATACAAAAACGTACGAATATTTAACGTAAGTGTTAACGAAATAAACTTTACTCGTTTTTTCATCATAAAAATAGGATCGAAATCATGTTTTTTTAACCAATCATAATTAAGTATTAAACAAAAGATTTTTTTTTTAACCAATTAAATTGCGTATCGGCGTTTTCGGATCGAATTCGATCCGATTTTTTTACTTATAAACAAAAAGTTTTGACTTGCAGTTTAATGCTTATTTACAAGTTAAGTAGCAAAAATTTTTAACCATGTCTGACGCAGCAGCTAAAGGAGGAAAACAGGCACCTAAAGTAGCCAAGAAAGGTGAAAAAAGAGCCGGCAAAAAAGGAGGAAAGATTGGTGGAACTGGTGAAAAGAAACGCAAGAGAAAGAGAAAGGAAAGTTATGCTATTTACATCTACAATGTTTTGAAACAAGTTCACCCAGATGTCGGAGTTTCAAGCAAAGCTATGAGCATCATGAACTCATTTGTCAACGACATCTTTGAGCGCATTGCTTCCGAAGCTTCGCGTTTGGCTCTTCAAAACAAAAAGTCGACCATCTCTTCTCGTGAAATTCAAACCGCAGTACGTCTTCTCTTGCCTGGAGAACTTGCAAAACACGCAGTCAGTGAAGGAACAAAAGCCGTCACAAAATACACAAGCAGCAAGTAAACCAACGTCTACCAAACACAAACGGTCTTTTTTAAGACCACACATCTTTAAAAAAACATTTACTTGGCGTCACTACAAGTTAACCGAAGTTAATAAAACTTCTAAATAATGTGCTTAAGAACACTAGCCTACATTTAAAATACTTCCCCATGTGTGTGTGGATTAGCTTCACTTTTCATACGTATTATTAGCTGTACTTGCAGAAAAGACAAGTACATTGATCCATGTTATTGCTTACATTTAACTTAACCCAGCTTTTCACGGAAACACTCCCAGGCAAATTAACCCTACAAAGTATTTCTAAATTTTTTTTGTGTCATATATGACATAGTATCGTATAGCAATAAATGTAACTGTGACAAGACTTTACACATTGTGTAATTTGGAAGCGTGCACAAAGTAATGTTTTAAAAGATTTGTGGCTATAAAAATAGCCGTTTTTGTTGAGCAATGACAACGCTTAACCTCCGAATCCGTAAAGAGTTCTTCCTTGACGTTTTAAGGCATAAACAACATCCATAGCGGTAACGGTCTTGCGTTTAGCGTGCTCTGTGTAGGTTACAGCATCACGAATAACATTCTCTAAGAAAACCTTCAGTACACCTCTGGTTTCCTCATAGATAAGGCCAGAGATACGTTTGACACCACCTCGTCGAGCAAGACGCCGAATAGCAGGTTTTGTGATTCCCTGAATGTTATCACGAAGAATTTTTCGGTGACGTTTAGCACCTCCTTTTCCCAATCCTTTACCTCCTTTTCCGCGTCCAGACATATTGATATAGTTGCGTACAGAACGAGTACAAAAACAACGTTTGAGTTAACAGAATTCAGACAGCTTTAAAAAGAGGCCATAAAATTACCTACTGCTCGTGGAAACACCCTAATTAACCAATAGAGTTGCGTCATTACAAAATGTTCCGAACATTTTGTACATTTTTTTAAGTAAAACTGTAGTTTTTTTAAAAATTCGTGGTCTTAATGTTTCAGTAAGGCAATAAATTTGGCATCGTTGGAATTCGCCAAACCTTCTGCTACTTACTAAAAAAAAAAAAAGTCAAAAGCTTTTGTGTATCAGAAGATACAGCCGTTTTCCCGTAGCCAAAAAACACAGATTTTATAAAAATGTTAAAGTAATGAGCGTAATGTCATTATGCAGCCAATCAGAAATTACTTTCTTAGCACCAATCAAATGGTTTGTTTTGAACCTTAGCTGTCAATCAATATGAGAAATAAAACTTTGGCGCGATAGTGCATTTTAGACCGTCTTGTGTATCCGTACTACATCGACTTCTTAAAATATGGCTCGTACAAAGCAAACTGCACGTAAATCTACTGGAGGAAAGGCTCCACGAAAACAACTCGCCACTAAAGCTGCGAGGAAAAGCGCACCAGCTACTGGAGGAGTGAAAAAACCACATCGTTACAGACCTGGTACAGTTGCTCTCAGAGAAATCAGAAGATACCAGAAGTCAACCGAGCTCTTGATCCGCAAGTTGCCTTTCCAGCGTCTTGTGCGAGAAATTGCTCAGGACTTCAAAACAGATCTGCGATTCCAGAGCACAGCCGTTATGGCTCTGCAAGAGGCTTCTGAAGCGTACCTTGTTGGCTTGTTCGAGGATACTAACTTGTGTGCCATTCACGCAAAACGAGTTACAATCATGCCTAAAGACATCCAGTTGGCAAGAAGAGTTCGTGGGGAACGTGCCTAAGCATCTTACCAAACAAAAAACGGCTATTTTTATAGCCACACATCCATAAAAAATATTACGGCTAGCTTTTTATATCAAACTTTGTCCTGCTTTCTGTTTAAATTTTATGCTACATAAAAATTTTATGCTACATAAAGTTTGACAATGTTAAAAATATGAAGGGCAAGAAAAGTAAAAGCAAGAAAATAAGAAATTTAAAAACGAAAATACTTAAACTTAGGGAATCTAATCTTAAATTTACTCTTTTTTAACTGTTTAAGTGACTTAAACAAGTTTAACTTTGTACCAAGATAATGTTTTTTTGTAAATGTGTGGCTATAAAAATAGCCGTTTGTTAATGTAATAGCCAGATACACACAAATTATTTTTTTGCGGTCTTCTTTGCTGCCTTTTTGGGAGTCTTTTTGACCTTCTTTGCTGCAGGTTTTTTAGCAACAGGCTTCTTTGTGGGTTTCTTAGCTGCTGGTTTCTTAGCCGAGGCTTTCTTTGTGGCAGGCTTCTTTGCTGCTTTCTTTGGCGTGCTCTTCTTTGCTGGCTTCTTTTTTGGTGTACTTTTCTTTGCAGTAGGCTTCTTTGCCGTTGGCTTTTTTGCTGCGGCCTTTTTCTTAGGTTTTTCTTTTTTTACCTGACCTAGCTTGAATGATCCAGAAGCACCAGTGCCTTTAGTTTGAATCAAATCGCCTGATGTTACTCCTCGTTTAAGAGCCATTTTCAGATGATGATCTGAGTTTTCAGCAACTTTGTAATTTGCATGAATATATTTTGTAATAGCTTGGCGAGATGAACCACCGCGTTCCTTTAGGGTAGCGATAGCAGCCTTGATCATGTCCACATATTTAGGGTGATCAGCTGTCTTCTTTGCAGCAGGTTTCTTCTTGGGTGCGATTTTCTTTGGAGAAGCTGCTTCACTCATTTTTAATGTTTTCTTACAACAATCCAACGATAAACGATGCTTGTTATCACAGTAGAAGTATACTAAACATTACCGTGTAAATGAGATATAATTTAAGACGGTGCGAAGTATGCGGACGTAAAAGTACCACTCCCGGGAATTGATTTGGCGCGAAAACAGAAATGTGTGTTTCTGTACATCGTATAATGTCCGTTTTGGGTGCCGCGACTATGCGAAAGCATGTTAATTTTTATTTGTAGTACGACGCAATAGTCTGCAAGAGAAGCTGCTGGAGTTTGAGGTCTTCAGCATTACATCTAGTCTGTTAATTTGGGCTTCTTCCGCGCTCGTGTTAGGATTTTCATAAAGCGTTCTTTGGTTTGCGTTGCGTATGTCGGCCTACATCATCGACACGGCCTGTTTCCGGCTATTAGGAGCAATTCATATATTGGGCACTGCGTTTCGACTTTTTTATTAGACCACAGTAAAAAAATTCACTCACAGAAGTCCCTTTCTTTCATGGCTACAAACACGAAGAATTCTGTCGTAAGTAAAACGAATGCGCAAGCCAAAATGACGATGGGGCGAAGTCATAAGCATGGCCCTGTGGCCCAATGGATAAGGCATCTGACTACGAATCAGGGGATTCCAGGTTCGACTCCTGGCAGGGTCGCACTGTCGCATTTCGGCTGCATGGTCTACTGTGTAACGCGCGCGCACGTTCTGGCGTAATGCGTTGATAAACGGAATGTACGCAGACATATTGGAAAGTAATATCACGCACTTAGTATCGTCGCCTTTGTTAGCATTCATGTAAGTTACCATCCACTCGCTACAGTCGCTCTCCATCCTACGGCTAAATCAACAGCCGTGATTTTTACTATGTCGCCGTCCATCCGTACGCGGTGACAGTTGTAAGCTTTACAGTAACGTGACATGCTCCACAAGCAGTTACGGTGTGTGGACGATGCCTATCATGGCAACGCTTGTTCTTTATCGCTTCTCGGCCTAATGGCTAAGATCAAGTGTAGTATCTGTTCTTATCAGTTTAATATCTGGTAGGCCATTCTCTGAATGGTCAGTATATTAATCTGATTTTTGGCCTTGGGTCATGGAGGTGGATTCATTCACGCCGTGACCACGGGTTGCCTTGGTGTTGCACTATTACCGATGGCGGCCCACATAAGCAATAAAAGAATAATAGCAGTCCTCTTTCCGACGGCACTCTGCATAGTCTACGGCGGGAACAAAACGCGTACACTGGGGGAGAATACAGCCTATGCCCCGCGACACGGCAGTTTATAACACACTCAAGCCACAAGCATTAACAAACTTTGAAGGGTACCCTCATGCTACGGTGCAGTTCCAACTCATACTTACCTGACGGGGAAGTAAAGACTGATCAATGAGGGTTTTCTTCCAGAGTGAGGCTCTTGCATTGCACTACGCTTGGGCTGACCTCTGCGATTACTGCAAACGTCAGTAACTCGACCGTACAATTTCTGGTAGTGGGGGCCTGCGTCCGCGCTCGCCCCCTCCTTAAGTCAAAATGAATGAGCTTAGAAAAGTTGCGCGGCCAAATGTCGGTGGTGACTTAAACGCTAAGGTAAAACCTCGCTTGGCTGTTACGAAACGTGATTGCGATATAAGTCCTCGGAAGGCGGCGGAATTTTATTTTATTTGCCATTCCGTCAGGGTTATTGGATGATCGGCAATAGATCGAGTTTGTATGCATTTGAAAGCTCTTTTTTCTCGTACTATCACCTGAAAATGTCGTAGGAAAATGTCATAGGAAACACTTTCAACAACCGCCACGTTCCTTAATTGTTATAACAAGAAATATATCACAGCAAATGAAAATGAAAAGCCTACGACACCGGGAGTTCCCAGGCGGTCCCCCATCCAAGTACTATCCCGGCCCGACGATGCTTAACTTCCGTGATCAGACGAGAACGGGTGTGTTCATCGTGGTATGGCCGTAGACATTAGTAGGTGCAAATACGTGCAATTTATTTTGACGTTGTGATCAAATTTTTTTATTTAATTTCTTTGAGTTACTTAGGACAAGGCGTATGCATGGATTATCTATTAGACTTTAAGGTTATAGTTTTGTGAAAAAAACAATGTTTTTTTAAAGATGTGTGGCTATAAAAATAGCCGTTGTTTTCTGAGTGTAGCGGTTTACTTCTTCTGTCCTTTGTCGTTCTTCTTTGGGAGTAAGACAGCTTGAATGTTTGGCAAAACACCACCAGCTGCAATGGTTACACCGCTCAAAAGTTTGTTTAATTCTTCATCATTACGAACAGCCAATTGTAAATGTCTTGGAATAATCCTAGCTTTTTTGTTGTCTCTTGCTGCGTTACCAGCCAACTCCAATATCTCAGCAGATAAATATTCCAAGACGGCTGCTAAGTAAACTGGTGCTCCAGATCCAATTCGGTTAGCATAGTGCCCTCTACGAAGGAATCTATGCACTCTACCGACTGGAAATTGAAGTCCAGCTCTTGAGGATCTTGTCTTGGCTTTAGCCTTAGCTTTTCCACCTTTTCCACGTCCAGACATAACTGCGATTTGATTTGTAAGTTAATACAAAAACGTACGAATATTTAACGTAAGTGTTAACGAAATAAACTTTACTCGTTTTTTCATCATAAAAATAGGATCGAAATCATGTTTTTTTAACCAATCATAATTAAGTATTAAACAAAAGATTTTTTTTTTAACCAATTAAATTGCGTATCGGCGTTTTCGGATCGAATTCGATCCGATTTTTTTACTTATAAACAAAAAGTTTTGACTTGCAGTTTAATGCTTATTTACAAGTTAAGTAGCAAAAATTTTTAACCATGTCTGACGCAGCAGCTAAAGGAGGAAAACAGGCACCTAAAGTAGCCAAGAAAGGTGAAAAAAGAGCCGGCAAAAAAGGAGGAAAGATTGGTGGAACTGGTGAAAAGAAACGCAAGAGAAAGAGAAAGGAAAGTTATGCTATTTACATCTACAATGTTTTGAAACAAGTTCACCCAGATGTCGGAGTTTCAAGCAAAGCTATGAGCATCATGAACTCATTTGTCAACGACATCTTTGAGCGCATTGCTTCCGAAGCTTCGCGTTTGGCTCTTCAAAACAAAAAGTCGACCATCTCTTCTCGTGAAATTCAAACCGCAGTACGTCTTCTCTTGCCTGGAGAACTTGCAAAACACGCAGTCAGTGAAGGAACAAAAGCCGTCACAAAATACACAAGCAGCAAGTAAACCAACGTCTACCAAACACAAACGGTCTTTTTTAAGACCACACATCTTTAAAAAAACATTTACTTGGCGTCACTACAAGTTAACCGAAGTTAATAAAACTTCTAAATAATGTGCTTAAGAACACTAGCCTACATTTAAAATACTTCCCCATGTGTGTGTGGATTAGCTTCACTTTTCATACGTATTATTAGCTGTACTTGCAGAAAAGACAAGTACATTGATCCATGTTATTGCTTACATTTAACTTAACCCAGCTTTTCACGGAAACACTCCCAGGCAAATTAACCCTACAAAGTATTTCTAAATTTTTTTTGTGTCATATATGACATAGTATCGTATAGCAATAAATGTAACTGTGACAAGACTTTACACATTGTGTAATTTGGAAGCGTGCACAAAGTAATGTTTTAAAAGATTTGTGGCTATAAAAATAGCCGTTTTTGTTGAGCAATGACAACGCTTAACCTCCGAATCCGTAAAGAGTTCTTCCTTGACGTTTTAAGGCATAAACAACATCCATAGCGGTAACGGTCTTGCGTTTAGCGTGCTCTGTGTAGGTTACAGCATCACGAATAACATTCTCTAAGAAAACCTTCAGTACACCTCTGGTTTCCTCATAGATAAGGCCAGAGATACGTTTGACACCACCTCGTCGAGCAAGACGCCGAATAGCAGGTTTTGTGATTCCCTGAATGTTATCACGAAGAATTTTTCGGTGACGTTTAGCACCTCCTTTTCCCAATCCTTTACCTCCTTTTCCGCGTCCAGACATATTGATATAGTTGCGTACAGAACGAGTACAAAAACAACGTTTGAGTTAACAGAATTCAGACAGCTTTAAAAAGAGGCCATAAAATTACCTACTGCTCGTGGAAACACCCTAATTAACCAATAGAGTTGCGTCATTACAAAATGTTCCGAACATTTTGTACATTTTTTTAAGTAAAACTGTAGTTTTTTTAAAAATTCGTGGTCTTAATGTTTCAGTAAGGCAATAAATTTGGCATCGTTGGAATTCGCCAAACCTTCTGCTACTTACTAAAAAAAAAAAAAGTCAAAAGCTTTTGTGTATCAGAAGATACAGCCGTTTTCCCGTAGCCAAAAAACACAGATTTTATAAAAATGTTAAAGTAATGAGCGTAATGTCATTATGCAGCCAATCAGAAATTACTTTCTTAGCACCAATCAAATGGTTTGTTTTGAACCTTAGCTGTCAATCAATATGAGAAATAAAACTTTGGCGCGATAGTGCATTTTAGACCGTCTTGTGTATCCGTACTACATCGACTTCTTAAAATATGGCTCGTACAAAGCAAACTGCACGTAAATCTACTGGAGGAAAGGCTCCACGAAAACAACTCGCCACTAAAGCTGCGAGGAAAAGCGCACCAGCTACTGGAGGAGTGAAAAAACCACATCGTTACAGACCTGGTACAGTTGCTCTCAGAGAAATCAGAAGATACCAGAAGTCAACCGAGCTCTTGATCCGCAAGTTGCCTTTCCAGCGTCTTGTGCGAGAAATTGCTCAGGACTTCAAAACAGATCTGCGATTCCAGAGCACAGCCGTTATGGCTCTGCAAGAGGCTTCTGAAGCGTACCTTGTTGGCTTGTTCGAGGATACTAACTTGTGTGCCATTCACGCAAAACGAGTTACAATCATGCCTAAAGACATCCAGTTGGCAAGAAGAATTCGTGGGGAACGTGCCTAAGCATCTTACCAAACAAAAAACGGCTATTTTTATAGCCACACATCCATAAAAAATATTACGGCTAGCTTTTTATATCAAACTTTGTCCTGCTTTCTGTTTAAATTTTATGCTACATAAAAATTTTATGCTACATAAAGTTTGACAATGTTAAAAATATGAAGGGCAAGAAAAGTAAAAGCAAGAAAATAAGAAATTTAAAAACGAAAATACTTAAACTTAGGGAATCTAATCTTAAATTTACTCTTTTTTAACTGTTTAAGTGACTTAAACAAGTTTAACTTTGTACCAAGATAATGTTTTTTTGTAAATGTGTGGCTATAAAAATAGCCGTTTGTTAATGTAATAGCCAGATACACACAAATTATTTTTTTGCGGTCTTCTTTGCTGCCTTTTTGGGAGTCTTTTTGACCTTCTTTGCTGCAGGTTTTTTAGCAACAGGCTTCTTTGTGGGTTTCTTAGCTGCTGGTTTCTTAGCCGAGGCTTTCTTTGTGGCAGGCTTCTTTGCTGCTTTCTTTGGCGTGCTCTTCTTTGCTGGCTTCTTTTTTGGTGTACTTTTCTTTGCAGTAGGCTTCTTTGCCGTTGGCTTTTTTGCTGCGGCCTTTTTCTTAGGTTTTTCTTTTTTTACCTGACCTAGCTTGAATGATCCAGAAGCACCAGTGCCTTTAGTTTGAATCAAATCGCCTGATGTTACTCCTCGTTTAAGAGCCATTTTCAGATGATGATCTGAGTTTTCAGCAACTTTGTAATTTGCATGAATATATTTTGTAATAGCTTGGCGAGATGAACCACCGCGTTCCTTTAGGGTAGCGATAGCAGCCTTGATCATGTCCACATATTTAGGGTGATCAGCTGTCTTCTTTGCAGCAGGTTTCTTCTTGGGTGCGATTTTCTTTGGAGAAGCTGCTTCACTCATTTTTAATGTTTTCTTACAACAATCCAACGATAAACGATGCTTGTTATCACAGTAGAAGTATACTAAACATTACCGTGTAAATGAGATATAATTTAAGACGGTGCGAAGTATGCGGACGTAAAAGTACCACTCCCGGGAATTGATTTGGCGCGAAAACAGAAATGTGTGTTTCTGTACATCGTATAATGTCCGTTTTGGGTGCCGCGACTATGCGAAAGCATGTTAATTTTTATTTGTAGTACGACGCAATAGTCTGCAAGAGAAGCTGCTGGAGTTTGAGGTCTTCAGCATTACATCTAGTCTGTTAATTTGGGCTTCTTCCGCGCTCGTGTTAGGATTTTCATAAAGCGTTCTTTGGTTTGCGTTGCGTATGTCGGCCTACATCATCGACACGGCCTGTTTCCGGCTATTAGGAGCAATTCATATATTGGGCACTGCGTTTCGACTTTTTTATTAGACCACAGTAAAAAAATTCACTCACAGAAGTCCCTTTCTTTCATGGCTACAAACACGAAGAATTCTGTCGTAAGTAAAACGAATGCGCAAGCCAAAATGACGATGGGGCGAAGTCATAAGCATGGCCCTGTGGCCCAATGGATAAGGCATCTGACTACGAATCAGGGGATTCCAGGTTCGACTCCTGGCAGGGTCGCACTGTCGCATTTCGGCTGCATGGTCTACTGTGTAACGCGCGCGCACGTTCTGGCGTAATGCGTTGATAAACGGAATGTACGCAGACATATTGGAAAGTAATATCACGCACTTAGTATCGTCGCCTTTGTTAGCATTCATGTAAGTTACCATCCACTCGCTACAGTCGCTCTCCATCCTACGGCTAAATCAACAGCCGTGATTTTTACTATGTCGCCGTCCATCCGTACGCGGTGACAGTTGTAAGCTTTACAGTAACGTGACATGCTCCACAAGCAGTTACGGTGTGTGGACGATGCCTATCATGGCAACGCTTGTTCTTTATCGCTTCTCGGCCTAATGGCTAAGATCAAGTGTAGTATCTGTTCTTATCAGTTTAATATCTGGTAGGCCATTCTCTGAATGGTCAGTATATTAATCTGATTTTTGGCCTTGGGTCATGGAGGTGGATTCATTCACGCCGTGACCACGGGTTGCCTTGGTGTTGCACTATTACCGATGGCGGCCCACATAAGCAATAAAAGAATAATAGCAGTCCTCTTTCCGACGGCACTCTGCATAGTCTACGGCGGGAACAAAACGCGTACACTGGGGGAGAATACAGCCTATGCCCCGCGACACGGCAGTTTATAACACACTCAAGCCACAAGCATTAACAAACTTTGAAGGGTACCCTCATGCTACGGTGCAGTTCCAACTCATACTTACCTGACGGGGAAGTAAAGACTGATCAATGAGGGTTTTCTTCCAGAGTGAGGCTCTTGCATTGCACTACGCTTGGGCTGACCTCTGCGATTACTGCAAACGTCAGTAACTCGACCGTACAATTTCTGGTAGTGGGGGCCTGCGTCCGCGCTCGCCCCCTCCTTAAGTCAAAATGAATGAGCTTAGAAAAGTTGCGCGGCCAAATGTCGGTGGTGACTTAAACGCTAAGGTAAAACCTCGCTTGGCTGTTACGAAACGTGATTGCGATATAAGTCCTCGGAAGGCGGCGGAATTTTATTTTATTTGCCATTCCGTCAGGGTTATTGGATGATCGGCAATAGATCGAGTTTGTATGCATTTGAAAGCTCTTTTTTCTCGTACTATCACCTGAAAATGTCGTAGGAAAATGTCATAGGAAACACTTTCAACAACCGCCACGTTCCTTAATTGTTATAACAAGAAATATATCACAGCAAATGAAAATGAAAAGCCTACGACACCGGGAGTTCCCAGGCGGTCCCCCATCCAAGTACTATCCCGGCCCGACGATGCTTAACTTCCGTGATCAGACGAGAACGGGTGTGTTCATCGTGGTATGGCCGTAGACATTAGTAGGTGCAAATACGTGCAATTTATTTTGACGTTGTGATCAAATTTTTTTATTTAATTTCTTTGAGTTACTTAGGACAAGGCGTATGCATGGATTATCTATTAGACTTTAAGGTTATAGTTTTGTGAAAAAAACAATGTTTTTTTAAAGATGTGTGGCTATAAAAATAGCCGTTGTTTTCTGAGTGTAGCGGTTTACTTCTTCTGTCCTTTGTCGTTCTTCTTTGGGAGTAAGACAGCTTGAATGTTTGGCAAAACACCACCAGCTGCAATGGTTACACCGCTCAAAAGTTTGTTTAATTCTTCATCATTACGAACAGCCAATTGTAAATGTCTTGGAATAATCCTAGCTTTTTTGTTGTCTCTTGCTGCGTTACCAGCCAACTCCAATATCTCAGCAGATAAATATTCCAAGACGGCTGCTAAGTAAACTGGTGCTCCAGATCCAATTCGGTTAGCATAGTGCCCTCTACGAAGGAATCTATGCACTCTACCGACTGGAAATTGAAGTCCAGCTCTTGAGGATCTTGTCTTGGCTTTAGCCTTAGCTTTTCCACCTTTTCCACGTCCAGACATAACTGCGATTTGATTTGTAAGTTAATACAAAAACGTACGAATATTTAACGTAAGTGTTAACGAAATAAACTTTACTCGTTTTTTCATCATAAAAATAGGATCGAAATCATGTTTTTTTAACCAATCATAATTAAGTATTAAACAAAAGATTTTTTTTTTAACCAATTAAATTGCGTATCGGCGTTTTCGGATCGAATTCGATCCGATTTTTTTACTTATAAACAAAAAGTTTTGACTTGCAGTTTAATGCTTATTTACAAGTTAAGTAGCAAAAATTTTTAACCATGTCTGACGCAGCAGCTAAAGGAGGAAAACAGGCACCTAAAGTAGCCAAGAAAGGTGAAAAAAGAGCCGGCAAAAAAGGAGGAAAGATTGGTGGAACTGGTGAAAAGAAACGCAAGAGAAAGAGAAAGGAAAGTTATGCTATTTACATCTACAATGTTTTGAAACAAGTTCACCCAGATGTCGGAGTTTCAAGCAAAGCTATGAGCATCATGAACTCATTTGTCAACGACATCTTTGAGCGCATTGCTTCCGAAGCTTCGCGTTTGGCTCTTCAAAACAAAAAGTCGACCATCTCTTCTCGTGAAATTCAAACCGCAGTACGTCTTCTCTTGCCTGGAGAACTTGCAAAACACGCAGTCAGTGAAGGAACAAAAGCCGTCACAAAATACACAAGCAGCAAGTAAACCAACGTCTACCAAACACAAACGGTCTTTTTTAAGACCACACATCTTTAAAAAAACATTTACTTGGCGTCACTACAAGTTAACCGAAGTTAATAAAACTTCTAAATAATGTGCTTAAGAACACTAGCCTACATTTAAAATACTTCCCCATGTGTGTGTGGATTAGCTTCACTTTTCATACGTATTATTAGCTGTACTTGCAGAAAAGACAAGTACATTGATCCATGTTATTGCTTACATTTAACTTAACCCAGCTTTTCACGGAAACACTCCCAGGCAAATTAACCCTACAAAGTATTTCTAAATTTTTTTTGTGTCATATATGACATAGTATCGTATAGCAATAAATGTAACTGTGACAAGACTTTACACATTGTGTAATTTGGAAGCGTGCACAAAGTAATGTTTTAAAAGATTTGTGGCTATAAAAATAGCCGTTTTTGTTGAGCAATGACAACGCTTAACCTCCGAATCCGTAAAGAGTTCTTCCTTGACGTTTTAAGGCATAAACAACATCCATAGCGGTAACGGTCTTGCGTTTAGCGTGCTCTGTGTAGGTTACAGCATCACGAATAACATTCTCTAAGAAAACCTTCAGTACACCTCTGGTTTCCTCATAGATAAGGCCAGAGATACGTTTGACACCACCTCGTCGAGCAAGACGCCGAATAGCAGGTTTTGTGATTCCCTGAATGTTATCACGAAGAATTTTTCGGTGACGTTTAGCACCTCCTTTTCCCAATCCTTTACCTCCTTTTCCGCGTCCAGACATATTGATATAGTTGCGTACAGAACGAGTACAAAAACAACGTTTGAGTTAACAGAATTCAGACAGCTTTAAAAAGAGGCCATAAAATTACCTACTGCTCGTGGAAACACCCTAATTAACCAATAGAGTTGCGTCATTACAAAATGTTCCGAACATTTTGTACATTTTTTTAAGTAAAACTGTAGTTTTTTTAAAAATTCGTGGTCTTAATGTTTCAGTAAGGCAATAAATTTGGCATCGTTGGAATTCGCCAAACCTTCTGCTACTTACTAAAAAAAAAAAAAGTCAAAAGCTTTTGTGTATCAGAAGATACAGCCGTTTTCCCGTAGCCAAAAAACACAGATTTTATAAAAATGTTAAAGTAATGAGCGTAATGTCATTATGCAGCCAATCAGAAATTACTTTCTTAGCACCAATCAAATGGTTTGTTTTGAACCTTAGCTGTCAATCAATATGAGAAATAAAACTTTGGCGCGATAGTGCATTTTAGACCGTCTTGTGTATCCGTACTACATCGACTTCTTAAAATATGGCTCGTACAAAGCAAACTGCACGTAAATCTACTGGAGGAAAGGCTCCACGAAAACAACTCGCCACTAAAGCTGCGAGGAAAAGCGCACCAGCTACTGGAGGAGTGAAAAAACCACATCGTTACAGACCTGGTACAGTTGCTCTCAGAGAAATCAGAAGATACCAGAAGTCAACCGAGCTCTTGATCCGCAAGTTGCCTTTCCAGCGTCTTGTGCGAGAAATTGCTCAGGACTTCAAAACAGATCTGCGATTCCAGAGCACAGCCGTTATGGCTCTGCAAGAGGCTTCTGAAGCGTACCTTGTTGGCTTGTTCGAGGATACTAACTTGTGTGCCATTCACGCAAAACGAGTTACAATCATGCCTAAAGACATCCAGTTGGCAAGAAGAATTCGTGGGGAACGTGCCTAAGCATCTTACCAAACAAAAAACGGCTATTTTTATAGCCACACATCCATAAAAAATATTACGGCTAGCTTTTTATATCAAACTTTGTCCTGCTTTCTGTTTAAATTTTATGCTACATAAAAATTTTATGCTACATAAAGTTTGACAATGTTAAAAATATGAAGGGCAAGAAAAGTAAAAGCAAGAAAATAAGAAATTTAAAAACGAAAATACTTAAACTTAGGGAATCTAATCTTAAATTTACTCTTTTTTAACTGTTTAAGTGACTTAAACAAGTTTAACTTTGTACCAAGATAATGTTTTTTTTGTAAATGTGTGGCTATAAAAATAGCCGTTTGTTAATGTAATAGCCAGATACACACAAATTATTTTTTTGCGGTCTTCTTTGCTGCCTTTTTGGGAGTCTTTTTGACCTTCTTTGCTGCAGGTTTTTTAGCAACAGGCTTCTTTGTGGGTTTCTTAGCTGCTGGTTTCTTAGCCGAGGCTTTCTTTGTGGCAGGCTTCTTTGCTGCTTTCTTTGGCGTGCTCTTCTTTGCTGGCTTCTTTTTTGGTGTACTTTTCTTTGCAGTAGGCTTCTTTGCCGTTGGCTTTTTTGCTGCGGCCTTTTTCTTAGGTTTTTCTTTTTTTACCTGACCTAGCTTGAATGATCCAGAAGCACCAGTGCCTTTAGTTTGAATCAAATCGCCTGATGTTACTCCTCGTTTAAGAGCCATTTTCAGATGATGATCTGAGTTTTCAGCAACTTTGTAATTTGCATGAATATATTTTGTAATAGCTTGGCGAGATGAACCACCGCGTTCCTTTAGGGTAGCGATAGCAGCCTTGATCATGTCCACATATTTAGGGTGATCAGCTGTCTTCTTTGCAGCAGGTTTCTTCTTGGGTGCGATTTTCTTTGGAGAAGCTGCTTCACTCATTTTTAATGTTTTCTTACAACAATCCAACGATAAACGATGCTTGTTATCACAGTAGAAGTATACTAAACATTACCGTGTAAATGAGATATAATTTAAGACGGTGCGAAGTATGCGGACGTAAAAGTACCACTCCCGGGAATTGATTTGGCGCGAAAACAGAAATGTGTGTTTCTGTACATCGTATAATGTCCGTTTTGGGTGCCGCGACTATGCGAAAGCATGTTAATTTTTATTTGTAGTACGACGCAATAGTCTGCAAGAGAAGCTGCTGGAGTTTGAGGTCTTCAGCATTACATCTAGTCTGTTAATTTGGGCTTCTTCCGCGCTCGTGTTAGGATTTTCATAAAGCGTTCTTTGGTTTGCGTTGCGTATGTCGGCCTACATCATCGACACGGCCTGTTTCCGGCTATTAGGAGCAATTCATATATTGGGCACTGCGTTTCGACTTTTTTATTAGACCACAGTAAAAAAATTCACTCACAGAAGTCCCTTTCTTTCATGGCTACAAACACGAAGAATTCTGTCGTAAGTAAAACGAATGCGCAAGCCAAAATGACGATGGGGCGAAGTCATAAGCATGGCCCTGTGGCCCAATGGATAAGGCATCTGACTACGAATCAGGGGATTCCAGGTTCGACTCCTGGCAGGGTCGCACTGTCGCATTTCGGCTGCATGGTCTACTGTGTAACGCGCGCGCACGTTCTGGCGTAATGCGTTGATAAACGGAATGTACGCAGACATATTGGAAAGTAATATCACGCACTTAGTATCGTCGCCTTTGTTAGCATTCATGTAAGTTACCATCCACTCGCTACAGTCGCTCTCCATCCTACGGCTAAATCAACAGCCGTGATTTTTACTATGTCGCCGTCCATCCGTACGCGGTGACAGTTGTAAGCTTTACAGTAACGTGACATGCTCCACAAGCAGTTACGGTGTGTGGACGATGCCTATCATGGCAACGCTTGTTCTTTATCGCTTCTCGGCCTAATGGCTAAGATCAAGTGTAGTATCTGTTCTTATCAGTTTAATATCTGGTAGGCCATTCTCTGAATGGTCAGTATATTAATCTGATTTTTGGCCTTGGGTCATGGAGGTGGATTCATTCACGCCGTGACCACGGGTTGCCTTGGTGTTGCACTATTACCGATGGCGGCCCACATAAGCAATAAAAGAATAATAGCAGTCCTCTTTCCGACGGCACTCTGCATAGTCTACGGCGGGAACAAAACGCGTACACTGGGGGAGAATACAGCCTATGCCCCGCGACACGGCAGTTTATAACACACTCAAGCCACAAGCATTAACAAACTTTGAAGGGTACCCTCATGCTACGGTGCAGTTCCAACTCATACTTACCTGACGGGGAAGTAAAGACTGATCAATGAGGGTTTTCTTCCAGAGTGAGGCTCTTGCATTGCACTACGCTTGGGCTGACCTCTGCGATTACTGCAAACGTCAGTAACTCGACCGTACAATTTCTGGTAGTGGGGGCCTGCGTCCGCGCTCGCCCCCTCCTTAAGTCAAAATGAATGAGCTTAGAAAAGTTGCGCGGCCAAATGTCGGTGGTGACTTAAACGCTAAGGTAAAACCTCGCTTGGCTGTTACGAAACGTGATTGCGATATAAGTCCTCGGAAGGCGGCGGAATTTTATTTTATTTGCCATTCCGTCAGGGTTATTGGATGATCGGCAATAGATCGAGTTTGTATGCATTTGAAAGCTCTTTTTTCTCGTACTATCACCTGAAAATGTCGTAGGAAAATGTCATAGGAAACACTTTCAACAACCGCCACGTTCCTTAATTGTTATAACAAGAAATATATCACAGCAAATGAAAATGAAAAGCCTACGACACCGGGAGTTCCCAGGCGGTCCCCCATCCAAGTACTATCCCGGCCCGACGATGCTTAACTTCCGTGATCAGACGAGAACGGGTGTGTTCATCGTGGTATGGCCGTAGACATTAGTAGGTGCAAATACGTGCAATTTATTTTGACGTTGTGATCAAATTTTTTTATTTAATTTCTTTGAGTTACTTAGGACAAGGCGTATGCATGGATTATCTATTAGACTTTAAGGTTATAGTTTTGTGAAAAAAACAATGTTTTTTTAAAGATGTGTGGCTATAAAAATAGCCGTTGTTTTCTGAGTGTAGCGGTTTACTTCTTCTGTCCTTTGTCGTTCTTCTTTGGGAGTAAGACAGCTTGAATGTTTGGCAAAACACCACC
>NC_079883.1:7174919-7250769 GCF_029227915.1 Hydractinia symbiolongicarpus | reverse complement strand
TCCAAAGAAAATCGCACCCAAGAAGAAACCTGCTGCAAAGAAGACAGCTGATCACCCTAAATATGTGGACATGATCAAGGCTGCTATCGCTACCCTAAAGGAACGCGGTGGTTCATCTCGCCAAGCTATTACAAAATATATTCATGCAAATTACAAAGTTGCTGAAAACTCAGATCATCATCTGAAAATGGCTCTTAAACGAGGAGTAACATCAGGCGATTTGATTCAAACTAAAGGCACTGGTGCTTCTGGATCATTCAAGCTAGGTCAGGTAAAAAAAGAAAAACCTAAGAAAAAGGCCGCAGCAAAAAAGCCAACGGCAAAGAAGCCTACTGCAAAGAAAAGTACACCAAAAAAGAAGCCAGCAAAGAAGAGCACGCCAAAGAAAGCAGCAAAGAAGCCTGCCACAAAGAAAGCCTCGGCTAAGAAACCAGCAGCTAAGAAACCCACAAAGAAGCCTGTTGCTAAAAAACCTGCAGCAAAGAAGGTCAAAAAGACTCCCAAAAAGGCAGCAAAGAAGACCGCAAAAAAATAATTTGTGTGTATCTGGCTATTACATTAACAAACGGCTATTTTTATAGCCACACATTTACAAAAAAACATTATCTTGGTACAAAGTTAAACTTGTTTAAGTCACTTAAACAGTTAAAAAAGAGTAAATTTAAGATTAGATTCCCTAAGTTTAAGTATTTTCGTTTTTAAATTTCTTATTTTCTTGCTTTTACTTTTCTTGCCCTTCATATTTTTAACATTGTCAAACTTTATGTAGCATAAAATTTTTATGTAGCATAAAATTTAAACAGAAAGCAGGACAAAGTTTGATATAAAAAGCTAGCCGTAATATTTTTTATGGATGTGTGGCTATAAAAATAGCCGTTTTTTGTTTGGTAAGATGCTTAGGCACGTTCCCCACGAATTCTTCTTGCCAACTGGATGTCTTTAGGCATGATTGTAACTCGTTTTGCGTGAATGGCACACAAGTTAGTATCCTCGAACAAGCCAACAAGGTACGCTTCAGAAGCCTCTTGCAGAGCCATAACGGCTGTGCTCTGGAATCGCAGATCTGTTTTGAAGTCCTGAGCAATTTCTCGCACAAGACGCTGGAAAGGCAACTTGCGGATCAAGAGCTCGGTTGACTTCTGGTATCTTCTGATTTCTCTGAGAGCAACTGTACCAGGTCTGTAACGATGTGGTTTTTTCACTCCTCCAGTAGCTGGTGCGCTTTTCCTCGCAGCTTTAGTGGCGAGTTGTTTTCGTGGAGCCTTTCCTCCAGTAGATTTACGTGCAGTTTGCTTTGTACGAGCCATATTTTAAGAAGTCGATGTAGTACGGATACACAAGACGGTCTAAAATGCACTATCGCGCCAAAGTTTTATTTCTCATATTGATTGACAGCTAAGGTTCAAAACAAACCATTTGATTGGTGCTAAGAAAGTAATTTCTGATTGGCTGCATAATGACATTACGCTCATTACTTTAACATTTTTATAAAATCTGTGTTTTTTGGCTACGGGAAAACGGCTGTATCTTCTGATACACAAAAGCTTTTGACTTTTTTTTTTTTTAGTAAGTAGCAGAAGGTTTGGCGAATTCCAACGATGCCAAATTTATTGCCTTACTGAAACATTAAGACCACGAATTTTTAAAAAAACTACAGTTTTACTTAAAAAAATGTACAAAATGTTCGGAACATTTTGTAATGACGCAACTCTATTGGTTAATTAGGGTGTTTCCACGAGCAGTAGGTAATTTTATGGCCTCTTTTTAAAGCTGTCTGAATTCTGTTAACTCAAACGTTGTTTTTGTACTCGTTCTGTACGCAACTATATCAATATGTCTGGACGCGGAAAAGGAGGTAAAGGATTGGGAAAAGGAGGTGCTAAACGTCACCGAAAAATTCTTCGTGATAACATTCAGGGAATCACAAAACCTGCTATTCGGCGTCTTGCTCGACGAGGTGGTGTCAAACGTATCTCTGGCCTTATCTATGAGGAAACCAGAGGTGTACTGAAGGTTTTCTTAGAGAATGTTATTCGTGATGCTGTAACCTACACAGAGCACGCTAAACGCAAGACCGTTACCGCTATGGATGTTGTTTATGCCTTAAAACGTCAAGGAAGAACTCTTTACGGATTCGGAGGTTAAGCGTTGTCATTGCTCAACAAAAACGGCTATTTTTATAGCCACAAATCTTTTAAAACATTACTTTGTGCACGCTTCCAAATTACACAATGTGTAAAGTCTTGTCACAGTTACATTTATTGCTATACGATACTATGTCATATATGACACAAAAAAAATTTAGAAATACTTTGTAGGGTTAATTTGCCTGGGAGTGTTTCCGTGAAAAGCTGGGTTAAGTTAAATGTAAGCAATAACATGGATCAATGTACTTGTCTTTTCTGCAAGTACAGCTAATAATACGTATGAAAAGTGAAGCTAATCCACACACACATGGGGAAGTATTTTAAATGTAGGCTAGTGTTCTTAAGCACATTATTTAGAAGTTTTATTAACTTCGGTTAACTTGTAGTGACGCCAAGTAAATGTTTTTTTAAAGATGTGTGGTCTTAAAAAAGACCGTTTGTGTTTGGTAGACGTTGGTTTACTTGCTGCTTGTGTATTTTGTGACGGCTTTTGTTCCTTCACTGACTGCGTGTTTTGCAAGTTCTCCAGGCAAGAGAAGACGTACTGCGGTTTGAATTTCACGAGAAGAGATGGTCGACTTTTTGTTTTGAAGAGCCAAACGCGAAGCTTCGGAAGCAATGCGCTCAAAGATGTCGTTGACAAATGAGTTCATGATGCTCATAGCTTTGCTTGAAACTCCGACATCTGGGTGAACTTGTTTCAAAACATTGTAGATGTAAATAGCATAACTTTCCTTTCTCTTTCTCTTGCGTTTCTTTTCACCAGTTCCACCAATCTTTCCTCCTTTTTTGCCGGCTCTTTTTTCACCTTTCTTGGCTACTTTAGGTGCCTGTTTTCCTCCTTTAGCTGCTGCGTCAGACATGGTTAAAAATTTTTGCTACTTAACTTGTAAATAAGCATTAAACTGCAAGTCAAAACTTTTTGTTTATAAGTAAAAAAATCGGATCGAATTCGATCCGAAAACGCCGATACGCAATTTAATTGGTTAAAAAAAAAATCTTTTGTTTAATACTTAATTATGATTGGTTAAAAAAACATGATTTCGATCCTATTTTTATGATGAAAAAACGAGTAAAGTTTATTTCGTTAACACTTACGTTAAATATTCGTACGTTTTTGTATTAACTTACAAATCAAATCGCAGTTATGTCTGGACGTGGAAAAGGTGGAAAAGCTAAGGCTAAAGCCAAGACAAGATCCTCAAGAGCTGGACTTCAATTTCCAGTCGGTAGAGTGCATAGATTCCTTCGTAGAGGGCACTATGCTAACCGAATTGGATCTGGAGCACCAGTTTACTTAGCAGCCGTCTTGGAATATTTATCTGCTGAGATATTGGAGTTGGCTGGTAACGCAGCAAGAGACAACAAAAAAGCTAGGATTATTCCAAGACATTTACAATTGGCTGTTCGTAATGATGAAGAATTAAACAAACTTTTGAGCGGTGTAACCATTGCAGCTGGTGGTGTTTTGCCAAACATTCAAGCTGTCTTACTCCCAAAGAAGAACGACAAAGGACAGAAGAAGTAAACCGCTACACTCAGAAAACAACGGCTATTTTTATAGCCACACATCTTTAAAAAAACATTGTTTTTTTCACAAAACTATAACCTTAAAGTCTAATAGATAATCCATGCATACGCCTTGTCCTAAGTAACTCAAAGAAATTAAATAAAAAAATTTGATCACAACGTCAAAATAAATTGCACGTATTTGCACCTACTAATGTCTACGGCCATACCACGATGAACACACCCGTTCTCGTCTGATCACGGAAGTTAAGCATCGTCGGGCCGGGATAGTACTTGGATGGGGGACCGCCTGGGAACTCCCGGTGTCGTAGGCTTTTCATTTTCATTTGCTGTGATATATTTCTTGTTATAACAATTAAGGAACGTGGCGGTTGTTGAAAGTGTTTCCTATGACATTTTCCTACGACATTTTCAGGTGATAGTACGAGAAAAAAGAGCTTTCAAATGCATACAAACTCGATCTATTGCCGATCATCCAATAACCCTGACGGAATGGCAAATAAAATAAAATTCCGCCGCCTTCCGAGGACTTATATCGCAATCACGTTTCGTAACAGCCAAGCGAGGTTTTACCTTAGCGTTTAAGTCACCACCGACATTTGGCCGCGCAACTTTTCTAAGCTCATTCATTTTGACTTAAGGAGGGGGCGAGCGCGGACGCAGGCCCCCACTACCAGAAATTGTACGGTCGAGTTACTGACGTTTGCAGTAATCGCAGAGGTCAGCCCAAGCGTAGTGCAATGCAAGAGCCTCACTCTGGAAGAAAACCCTCATTGATCAGTCTTTACTTCCCCGTCAGGTAAGTATGAGTTGGAACTGCACCGTAGCATGAGGGTACCCTTCAAAGTTTGTTAATGCTTGTGGCTTGAGTGTGTTATAAACTGCCGTGTCGCGGGGCATAGGCTGTATTCTCCCCCAGTGTACGCGTTTTGTTCCCGCCGTAGACTATGCAGAGTGCCGTCGGAAAGAGGACTGCTATTATTCTTTTATTGCTTATGTGGGCCGCCATCGGTAATAGTGCAACACCAAGGCAACCCGTGGTCACGGCGTGAATGAATCCACCTCCATGACCCAAGGCCAAAAATCAGATTAATATACTGACCATTCAGAGAATGGCCTACCAGATATTAAACTGATAAGAACAGATACTACACTTGATCTTAGCCATTAGGCCGAGAAGCGATAAAGAACAAGCGTTGCCATGATAGGCATCGTCCACACACCGTAACTGCTTGTGGAGCATGTCACGTTACTGTAAAGCTTACAACTGTCACCGCGTACGGATGGACGGCGACATAGTAAAAATCACGGCTGTTGATTTAGCCGTAGGATGGAGAGCGACTGTAGCGAGTGGATGGTAACTTACATGAATGCTAACAAAGGCGACGATACTAAGTGCGTGATATTACTTTCCAATATGTCTGCGTACATTCCGTTTATCAACGCATTACGCCAGAACGTGCGCGCGCGTTACACAGTAGACCATGCAGCCGAAATGCGACAGTGCGACCCTGCCAGGAGTCGAACCTGGAATCCCCTGATTCGTAGTCAGATGCCTTATCCATTGGGCCACAGGGCCATGCTTATGACTTCGCCCCATCGTCATTTTGGCTTGCGCATTCGTTTTACTTACGACAGAATTCTTCGTGTTTGTAGCCATGAAAGAAAGGGACTTCTGTGAGTGAATTTTTTTACTGTGGTCTAATAAAAAAGTCGAAACGCAGTGCCCAATATATGAATTGCTCCTAATAGCCGGAAACAGGCCGTGTCGATGATGTAGGCCGACATACGCAACGCAAACCAAAGAACGCTTTATGAAAATCCTAACACGAGCGCGGAAGAAGCCCAAATTAACAGACTAGATGTAATGCTGAAGACCTCAAACTCCAGCAGCTTCTCTTGCAGACTATTGCGTCGTACTACAAATAAAAATTAACATGCTTTCGCATAGTCGCGGCACCCAAAACGGACATTATACGATGTACAGAAACACACATTTCTGTTTTCGCGCCAAATCAATTCCCGGGAGTGGTACTTTTACGTCCGCATACTTCGCACCGTCTTAAATTATATCTCATTTACACGGTAATGTTTAGTATACTTCTACTGTGATAACAAGCATCGTTTATCGTTGGATTGTTGTAAGAAAACATTAAAAATGAGTGAAGCAGCTTCTCCAAAGAAAATCGCACCCAAGAAGAAACCTGCTGCAAAGAAGACAGCTGATCACCCTAAATATGTGGACATGATCAAGGCTGCTATCGCTACCCTAAAGGAACGCGGTGGTTCATCTCGCCAAGCTATTACAAAATATATTCATGCAAATTACAAAGTTGCTGAAAACTCAGATCATCATCTGAAAATGGCTCTTAAACGAGGAGTAACATCAGGCGATTTGATTCAAACTAAAGGCACTGGTGCTTCTGGATCATTCAAGCTAGGTCAGGTAAAAAAAGAAAAACCTAAGAAAAAGGCCGCAGCAAAAAAGCCAACGGCAAAGAAGCCTACTGCAAAGAAAAGTACACCAAAAAAGAAGCCAGCAAAGAAGAGCACGCCAAAGAAAGCAGCAAAGAAGCCTGCCACAAAGAAAGCCTCGGCTAAGAAACCAGCAGCTAAGAAACCCACAAAGAAGCCTGTTGCTAAAAAACCTGCAGCAAAGAAGGTCAAAAAGACTCCCAAAAAGGCAGCAAAGAAGACCGCAAAAAAATAATTTGTGTGTATCTGGCTATTACATTAACAAACGGCTATTTTTATAGCCACACATTTACAAAAAAACATTATCTTGGTACAAAGTTAAACTTGTTTAAGTCACTTAAACAGTTAAAAAAGAGTAAATTTAAGATTAGATTCCCTAAGTTTAAGTATTTTCGTTTTTAAATTTCTTATTTTCTTGCTTTTACTTTTCTTGCCCTTCATATTTTTAACATTGTCAAACTTTATGTAGCATAAAATTTTTATGTAGCATAAAATTTAAACAGAAAGCAGGACAAAGTTTGATATAAAAAGCTAGCCGTAATATTTTTTATGGATGTGTGGCTATAAAAATAGCCGTTTTTTGTTTGGTAAGATGCTTAGGCACGTTCCCCACGAATTCTTCTTGCCAACTGGATGTCTTTAGGCATGATTGTAACTCGTTTTGCGTGAATGGCACACAAGTTAGTATCCTCGAACAAGCCAACAAGGTACGCTTCAGAAGCCTCTTGCAGAGCCATAACGGCTGTGCTCTGGAATCGCAGATCTGTTTTGAAGTCCTGAGCAATTTCTCGCACAAGACGCTGGAAAGGCAACTTGCGGATCAAGAGCTCGGTTGACTTCTGGTATCTTCTGATTTCTCTGAGAGCAACTGTACCAGGTCTGTAACGATGTGGTTTTTTCACTCCTCCAGTAGCTGGTGCGCTTTTCCTCGCAGCTTTAGTGGCGAGTTGTTTTCGTGGAGCCTTTCCTCCAGTAGATTTACGTGCAGTTTGCTTTGTACGAGCCATATTTTAAGAAGTCGATGTAGTACGGATACACAAGACGGTCTAAAATGCACTATCGCGCCAAAGTTTTATTTCTCATATTGATTGACAGCTAAGGTTCAAAACAAACCATTTGATTGGTGCTAAGAAAGTAATTTCTGATTGGCTGCATAATGACATTACGCTCATTACTTTAACATTTTTATAAAATCTGTGTTTTTTGGCTACGGGAAAACGGCTGTATCTTCTGATACACAAAAGCTTTTGACTTTTTTTTTTTTTAGTAAGTAGCAGAAGGTTTGGCGAATTCCAACGATGCCAAATTTATTGCCTTACTGAAACATTAAGACCACGAATTTTTAAAAAAACTACAGTTTTACTTAAAAAAATGTACAAAATGTTCGGAACATTTTGTAATGACGCAACTCTATTGGTTAATTAGGGTGTTTCCACGAGCAGTAGGTAATTTTATGGCCTCTTTTTAAAGCTGTCTGAATTCTGTTAACTCAAACGTTGTTTTTGTACTCGTTCTGTACGCAACTATATCAATATGTCTGGACGCGGAAAAGGAGGTAAAGGATTGGGAAAAGGAGGTGCTAAACGTCACCGAAAAATTCTTCGTGATAACATTCAGGGAATCACAAAACCTGCTATTCGGCGTCTTGCTCGACGAGGTGGTGTCAAACGTATCTCTGGCCTTATCTATGAGGAAACCAGAGGTGTACTGAAGGTTTTCTTAGAGAATGTTATTCGTGATGCTGTAACCTACACAGAGCACGCTAAACGCAAGACCGTTACCGCTATGGATGTTGTTTATGCCTTAAAACGTCAAGGAAGAACTCTTTACGGATTCGGAGGTTAAGCGTTGTCATTGCTCAACAAAAACGGCTATTTTTATAGCCACAAATCTTTTAAAACATTACTTTGTGCACGCTTCCAAATTACACAATGTGTAAAGTCTTGTCACAGTTACATTTATTGCTATACGATACTATGTCATATATGACACAAAAAAAATTTAGAAATACTTTGTAGGGTTAATTTGCCTGGGAGTGTTTCCGTGAAAAGCTGGGTTAAGTTAAATGTAAGCAATAACATGGATCAATGTACTTGTCTTTTCTGCAAGTACAGCTAATAATACGTATGAAAAGTGAAGCTAATCCACACACACATGGGGAAGTATTTTAAATGTAGGCTAGTGTTCTTAAGCACATTATTTAGAAGTTTTATTAACTTCGGTTAACTTGTAGTGACGCCAAGTAAATGTTTTTTTAAAGATGTGTGGTCTTAAAAAAGACCGTTTGTGTTTGGTAGACGTTGGTTTACTTGCTGCTTGTGTATTTTGTGACGGCTTTTGTTCCTTCACTGACTGCGTGTTTTGCAAGTTCTCCAGGCAAGAGAAGACGTACTGCGGTTTGAATTTCACGAGAAGAGATGGTCGACTTTTTGTTTTGAAGAGCCAAACGCGAAGCTTCGGAAGCAATGCGCTCAAAGATGTCGTTGACAAATGAGTTCATGATGCTCATAGCTTTGCTTGAAACTCCGACATCTGGGTGAACTTGTTTCAAAACATTGTAGATGTAAATAGCATAACTTTCCTTTCTCTTTCTCTTGCGTTTCTTTTCACCAGTTCCACCAATCTTTCCTCCTTTTTTGCCGGCTCTTTTTTCACCTTTCTTGGCTACTTTAGGTGCCTGTTTTCCTCCTTTAGCTGCTGCGTCAGACATGGTTAAAAATTTTTGCTACTTAACTTGTAAATAAGCATTAAACTGCAAGTCAAAACTTTTTGTTTATAAGTAAAAAAATCGGATCGAATTCGATCCGAAAACGCCGATACGCAATTTAATTGGTTAAAAGAAAAATCTTTTGTTTAATACTTAATTATGATTGGTTAAAAAAACATGATTTCGATCCTATTTTTATGATGAAAAAACGAGTAAAGTTTATTTCGTTAACACTTACGTTAAATATTCGTACGTTTTTGTATTAACTTACAAATCAAATCGCAGTTATGTCTGGACGTGGAAAAGGTGGAAAAGCTAAGGCTAAAGCCAAGACAAGATCCTCAAGAGCTGGACTTCAATTTCCAGTCGGTAGAGTGCATAGATTCCTTCGTAGAGGGCACTATGCTAACCGAATTGGATCTGGAGCACCAGTTTACTTAGCAGCCGTCTTGGAATATTTATCTGCTGAGATATTGGAGTTGGCTGGTAACGCAGCAAGAGACAACAAAAAAGCTAGGATTATTCCAAGACATTTACAATTGGCTGTTCGTAATGATGAAGAATTAAACAAACTTTTGAGCGGTGTAACCATTGCAGCTGGTGGTGTTTTGCCAAACATTCAAGCTGTCTTACTCCCAAAGAAGAACGACAAAGGACAGAAGAAGTAAACCGCTACACTCAGAAAACAACGGCTATTTTTATAGCCACACATCTTTAAAAAAACATTGTTTTTTTCACAAAACTATAACCTTAAAGTCTAATAGATAATCCATGCATACGCCTTGTCCTAAGTAACTCAAAGAAATTAAATAAAAAAATTTGATCACAACGTCAAAATAAATTGCACGTATTTGCACCTACTAATGTCTACGGCCATACCACGATGAACACACCCGTTCTCGTCTGATCACGGAAGTTAAGCATCGTCGGGCCGGGATAGTACTTGGATGGGGGACCGCCTGGGAACTCCCGGTGTCGTAGGCTTTTCATTTTCATTTGCTGTGATATATTTCTTGTTATAACAATTAAGGAACGTGGCGGTTGTTGAAAGTGTTTCCTATGACATTTTCCTACGACATTTTCAGGTGATAGTACGAGAAAAAAGAGCTTTCAAATGCATACAAACTCGATCTATTGCCGATCATCCAATAACCCTGACGGAATGGCAAATAAAATAAAATTCCGCCGCCTTCCGAGGACTTATATCGCAATCACGTTTCGTAACAGCCAAGCGAGGTTTTACCTTAGCGTTTAAGTCACCACCGACATTTGGCCGCGCAACTTTTCTAAGCTCATTCATTTTGACTTAAGGAGGGGGCGAGCGCGGACGCAGGCCCCCACTACCAGAAATTGTACGGTCGAGTTACTGACGTTTGCAGTAATCGCAGAGGTCAGCCCAAGCGTAGTGCAATGCAAGAGCCTCACTCTGGAAGAAAACCCTCATTGATCAGTCTTTACTTCCCCGTCAGGTAAGTATGAGTTGGAACTGCACCGTAGCATGAGGGTACCCTTCAAAGTTTGTTAATGCTTGTGGCTTGAGTGTGTTATAAACTGCCGTGTCGCGGGGCATAGGCTGTATTCTCCCCCAGTGTACGCGTTTTGTTCCCGCCGTAGACTATGCAGAGTGCCGTCGGAAAGAGGACTGCTATTATTCTTTTATTGCTTATGTGGGCCGCCATCGGTAATAGTGCAACACCAAGGCAACCCGTGGTCACGGCGTGAATGAATCCACCTCCATGACCCAAGGCCAAAAATCAGATTAATATACTGACCATTCAGAGAATGGCCTACCAGATATTAAACTGATAAGAACAGATACTACACTTGATCTTAGCCATTAGGCCGAGAAGCGATAAAGAACAAGCGTTGCCATGATAGGCATCGTCCACACACCGTAACTGCTTGTGGAGCATGTCACGTTACTGTAAAGCTTACAACTGTCACCGCGTACGGATGGACGGCGACATAGTAAAAATCACGGCTGTTGATTTAGCCGTAGGATGGAGAGCGACTGTAGCGAGTGGATGGTAACTTACATGAATGCTAACAAAGGCGACGATACTAAGTGCGTGATATTACTTTCCAATATGTCTGCGTACATTCCGTTTATCAACGCATTACGCCAGAACGTGCGCGCGCGTTACACAGTAGACCATGCAGCCGAAATGCGACAGTGCGACCCTGCCAGGAGTCGAACCTGGAATCCCCTGATTCGTAGTCAGATGCCTTATCCATTGGGCCACAGGGCCATGCTTATGACTTCGCCCCATCGTCATTTTGGCTTGCGCATTCGTTTTACTTACGACAGAATTCTTCGTGTTTGTAGCCATGAAAGAAAGGGACTTCTGTGAGTGAATTTTTTTACTGTGGTCTAATAAAAAAGTCGAAACGCAGTGCCCAATATATGAATTGCTCCTAATAGCCGGAAACAGGCCGTGTCGATGATGTAGGCCGACATACGCAACGCAAACCAAAGAACGCTTTATGAAAATCCTAACACGAGCGCGGAAGAAGCCCAAATTAACAGACTAGATGTAATGCTGAAGACCTCAAACTCCAGCAGCTTCTCTTGCAGACTATTGCGTCGTACTACAAATAAAAATTAACATGCTTTCGCATAGTCGCGGCACCCAAAACGGACATTATACGATGTACAGAAACACACATTTCTGTTTTCGCGCCAAATCAATTCCCGGGAGTGGTACTTTTACGTCCGCATACTTCGCACCGTCTTAAATTATATCTCATTTACACGGTAATGTTTAGTATACTTCTACTGTGATAACAAGCATCGTTTATCGTTGGATTGTTGTAAGAAAACATTAAAAATGAGTGAAGCAGCTTCTCCAAAGAAAATCGCACCCAAGAAGAAACCTGCTGCAAAGAAGACAGCTGATCACCCTAAATATGTGGACATGATCAAGGCTGCTATCGCTACCCTAAAGGAACGCGGTGGTTCATCTCGCCAAGCTATTACAAAATATATTCATGCAAATTACAAAGTTGCTGAAAACTCAGATCATCATCTGAAAATGGCTCTTAAACGAGGAGTAACATCAGGCGATTTGATTCAAACTAAAGGCACTGGTGCTTCTGGATCATTCAAGCTAGGTCAGGTAAAAAAAGAAAAACCTAAGAAAAAGGCCGCAGCAAAAAAGCCAACGGCAAAGAAGCCTACTGCAAAGAAAAGTACACCAAAAAAGAAGCCAGCAAAGAAGAGCACGCCAAAGAAAGCAGCAAAGAAGCCTGCCACAAAGAAAGCCTCGGCTAAGAAACCAGCAGCTAAGAAACCCACAAAGAAGCCTGTTGCTAAAAAACCTGCAGCAAAGAAGGTCAAAAAGACTCCCAAAAAGGCAGCAAAGAAGACCGCAAAAAAATAATTTGTGTGTATCTGGCTATTACATTAACAAACGGCTATTTTTATAGCCACACATTTACAAAAAAACATTATCTTGGTACAAAGTTAAACTTGTTTAAGTCACTTAAACAGTTAAAAAAGAGTAAATTTAAGATTAGATTCCCTAAGTTTAAGTATTTTCGTTTTTAAATTTCTTATTTTCTTGCTTTTACTTTTCTTGCCCTTCATATTTTTAACATTGTCAAACTTTATGTAGCATAAAATTTTTATGTAGCATAAAATTTAAACAGAAAGCAGGACAAAGTTTGATATAAAAAGCTAGCCGTAATATTTTTTATGGATGTGTGGCTATAAAAATAGCCGTTTTTTGTTTGGTAAGATGCTTAGGCACGTTCCCCACGAATTCTTCTTGCCAACTGGATGTCTTTAGGCATGATTGTAACTCGTTTTGCGTGAATGGCACACAAGTTAGTATCCTCGAACAAGCCAACAAGGTACGCTTCAGAAGCCTCTTGCAGAGCCATAACGGCTGTGCTCTGGAATCGCAGATCTGTTTTGAAGTCCTGAGCAATTTCTCGCACAAGACGCTGGAAAGGCAACTTGCGGATCAAGAGCTCGGTTGACTTCTGGTATCTTCTGATTTCTCTGAGAGCAACTGTACCAGGTCTGTAACGATGTGGTTTTTTCACTCCTCCAGTAGCTGGTGCGCTTTTCCTCGCAGCTTTAGTGGCGAGTTGTTTTCGTGGAGCCTTTCCTCCAGTAGATTTACGTGCAGTTTGCTTTGTACGAGCCATATTTTAAGAAGTCGATGTAGTACGGATACACAAGACGGTCTAAAATGCACTATCGCGCCAAAGTTTTATTTCTCATATTGATTGACAGCTAAGGTTCAAAACAAACCATTTGATTGGTGCTAAGAAAGTAATTTCTGATTGGCTGCATAATGACATTACGCTCATTACTTTAACATTTTTATAAAATCTGTGTTTTTTGGCTACGGGAAAACGGCTGTATCTTCTGATACACAAAAGCTTTTGACTTTTTTTTTTTTTAGTAAGTAGCAGAAGGTTTGGCGAATTCCAACGATGCCAAATTTATTGCCTTACTGAAACATTAAGACCACGAATTTTTAAAAAAACTACAGTTTTACTTAAAAAAATGTACAAAATGTTCGGAACATTTTGTAATGACGCAACTCTATTGGTTAATTAGGGTGTTTCCACGAGCAGTAGGTAATTTTATGGCCTCTTTTTAAAGCTGTCTGAATTCTGTTAACTCAAACGTTGTTTTTGTACTCGTTCTGTACGCAACTATATCAATATGTCTGGACGCGGAAAAGGAGGTAAAGGATTGGGAAAAGGAGGTGCTAAACGTCACCGAAAAATTCTTCGTGATAACATTCAGGGAATCACAAAACCTGCTATTCGGCGTCTTGCTCGACGAGGTGGTGTCAAACGTATCTCTGGCCTTATCTATGAGGAAACCAGAGGTGTACTGAAGGTTTTCTTAGAGAATGTTATTCGTGATGCTGTAACCTACACAGAGCACGCTAAACGCAAGACCGTTACCGCTATGGATGTTGTTTATGCCTTAAAACGTCAAGGAAGAACTCTTTACGGATTCGGAGGTTAAGCGTTGTCATTGCTCAACAAAAACGGCTATTTTTATAGCCACAAATCTTTTAAAACATTACTTTGTGCACGCTTCCAAATTACACAATGTGTAAAGTCTTGTCACAGTTACATTTATTGCTATACGATACTATGTCATATATGACACAAAAAAAATTTAGAAATACTTTGTAGGGTTAATTTGCCTGGGAGTGTTTCCGTGAAAAGCTGGGTTAAGTTAAATGTAAGCAATAACATGGATCAATGTACTTGTCTTTTCTGCAAGTACAGCTAATAATACGTATGAAAAGTGAAGCTAATCCACACACACATGGGGAAGTATTTTAAATGTAGGCTAGTGTTCTTAAGCACATTATTTAGAAGTTTTATTAACTTCGGTTAACTTGTAGTGACGCCAAGTAAATGTTTTTTTAAAGATGTGTGGTCTTAAAAAAGACCGTTTGTGTTTGGTAGACGTTGGTTTACTTGCTGCTTGTGTATTTTGTGACGGCTTTTGTTCCTTCACTGACTGCGTGTTTTGCAAGTTCTCCAGGCAAGAGAAGACGTACTGCGGTTTGAATTTCACGAGAAGAGATGGTCGACTTTTTGTTTTGAAGAGCCAAACGCGAAGCTTCGGAAGCAATGCGCTCAAAGATGTCGTTGACAAATGAGTTCATGATGCTCATAGCTTTGCTTGAAACTCCGACATCTGGGTGAACTTGTTTCAAAACATTGTAGATGTAAATAGCATAACTTTCCTTTCTCTTTCTCTTGCGTTTCTTTTCACCAGTTCCACCAATCTTTCCTCCTTTTTTGCCGGCTCTTTTTTCACCTTTCTTGGCTACTTTAGGTGCCTGTTTTCCTCCTTTAGCTGCTGCGTCAGACATGGTTAAAAATTTTTGCTACTTAACTTGTAAATAAGCATTAAACTGCAAGTCAAAACTTTTTGTTTATAAGTAAAAAAATCGGATCGAATTCGATCCGAAAACGCCGATACGCAATTTAATTGGTTAAAAAAAAAATCTTTTGTTTAATACTTAATTATGATTGGTTAAAAAAACATGATTTCGATCCTATTTTTATGATGAAAAAACGAGTAAAGTTTATTTCGTTAACACTTACGTTAAATATTCGTACGTTTTTGTATTAACTTACAAATCAAATCGCAGTTATGTCTGGACGTGGAAAAGGTGGAAAAGCTAAGGCTAAAGCCAAGACAAGATCCTCAAGAGCTGGACTTCAATTTCCAGTCGGTAGAGTGCATAGATTCCTTCGTAGAGGGCACTATGCTAACCGAATTGGATCTGGAGCACCAGTTTACTTAGCAGCCGTCTTGGAATATTTATCTGCTGAGATATTGGAGTTGGCTGGTAACGCAGCAAGAGACAACAAAAAAGCTAGGATTATTCCAAGACATTTACAATTGGCTGTTCGTAATGATGAAGAATTAAACAAACTTTTGAGCGGTGTAACCATTGCAGCTGGTGGTGTTTTGCCAAACATTCAAGCTGTCTTACTCCCAAAGAAGAACGACAAAGGACAGAAGAAGTAAACCGCTACACTCAGAAAACAACGGCTATTTTTATAGCCACACATCTTTAAAAAAACATTGTTTTTTTCACAAAACTATAACCTTAAAGTCTAATAGATAATCCATGCATACGCCTTGTCCTAAGTAACTCAAAGAAATTAAATAAAAAAATTTGATCACAACGTCAAAATAAATTGCACGTATTTGCACCTACTAATGTCTACGGCCATACCACGATGAACACACCCGTTCTCGTCTGATCACGGAAGTTAAGCATCGTCGGGCCGGGATAGTACTTGGATGGGGGACCGCCTGGGAACTCCCGGTGTCGTAGGCTTTTCATTTTCATTTGCTGTGATATATTTCTTGTTATAACAATTAAGGAACGTGGCGGTTGTTGAAAGTGTTTCCTATGACATTTTCCTACGACATTTTCAGGTGATAGTACGAGAAAAAAGAGCTTTCAAATGCATACAAACTCGATCTATTGCCGATCATCCAATAACCCTGACGGAATGGCAAATAAAATAAAATTCCGCCGCCTTCCGAGGACTTATATCGCAATCACGTTTCGTAACAGCCAAGCGAGGTTTTACCTTAGCGTTTAAGTCACCACCGACATTTGGCCGCGCAACTTTTCTAAGCTCATTCATTTTGACTTAAGGAGGGGGCGAGCGCGGACGCAGGCCCCCACTACCAGAAATTGTACGGTCGAGTTACTGACGTTTGCAGTAATCGCAGAGGTCAGCCCAAGCGTAGTGCAATGCAAGAGCCTCACTCTGGAAGAAAACCCTCATTGATCAGTCTTTACTTCCCCGTCAGGTAAGTATGAGTTGGAACTGCACCGTAGCATGAGGGTACCCTTCAAAGTTTGTTAATGCTTGTGGCTTGAGTGTGTTATAAACTGCCGTGTCGCGGGGCATAGGCTGTATTCTCCCCCAGTGTACGCGTTTTGTTCCCGCCGTAGACTATGCAGAGTGCCGTCGGAAAGAGGACTGCTATTATTCTTTTATTGCTTATGTGGGCCGCCATCGGTAATAGTGCAACACCAAGGCAACCCGTGGTCACGGCGTGAATGAATCCACCTCCATGACCCAAGGCCAAAAATCAGATTAATATACTGACCATTCAGAGAATGGCCTACCAGATATTAAACTGATAAGAACAGATACTACACTTGATCTTAGCCATTAGGCCGAGAAGCGATAAAGAACAAGCGTTGCCATGATAGGCATCGTCCACACACCGTAACTGCTTGTGGAGCATGTCACGTTACTGTAAAGCTTACAACTGTCACCGCGTACGGATGGACGGCGACATAGTAAAAATCACGGCTGTTGATTTAGCCGTAGGATGGAGAGCGACTGTAGCGAGTGGATGGTAACTTACATGAATGCTAACAAAGGCGACGATACTAAGTGCGTGATATTACTTTCCAATATGTCTGCGTACATTCCGTTTATCAACGCATTACGCCAGAACGTGCGCGCGCGTTACACAGTAGACCATGCAGCCGAAATGCGACAGTGCGACCCTGCCAGGAGTCGAACCTGGAATCCCCTGATTCGTAGTCAGATGCCTTATCCATTGGGCCACAGGGCCATGCTTATGACTTCGCCCCATCGTCATTTTGGCTTGCGCATTCGTTTTACTTACGACAGAATTCTTCGTGTTTGTAGCCATGAAAGAAAGGGACTTCTGTGAGTGAATTTTTTTACTGTGGTCTAATAAAAAAGTCGAAACGCAGTGCCCAATATATGAATTGCTCCTAATAGCCGGAAACAGGCCGTGTCGATGATGTAGGCCGACATACGCAACGCAAACCAAAGAACGCTTTATGAAAATCCTAACACGAGCGCGGAAGAAGCCCAAATTAACAGACTAGATGTAATGCTGAAGACCTCAAACTCCAGCAGCTTCTCTTGCAGACTATTGCGTCGTACTACAAATAAAAATTAACATGCTTTCGCATAGTCGCGGCACCCAAAACGGACATTATACGATGTACAGAAACACACATTTCTGTTTTCGCGCCAAATCAATTCCCGGGAGTGGTACTTTTACGTCCGCATACTT
The DNA here is from genome assembly GCF_029227915.1 of Hydractinia symbiolongicarpus. NCBI lineage: Eukaryota > Metazoa > Cnidaria > Hydrozoa > Anthoathecata > Hydractiniidae > Hydractinia > Hydractinia symbiolongicarpus. The sequence goes on along the minus strand of NC_079883.1, from coordinate 7,233,335 downwards.
CGCACCGTCTTAAATTATATCTCATTTACACGGTAATGTTTAGTATACTTCTACTGTGATAACAAGCATCGTTTATCGTTGGATTGTTGTAAGAAAACATTAAAAATGAGTGAAGCAGCTTCTCCAAAGAAAATCGCACCCAAGAAGAAACCTGCTGCAAAGAAGACAGCTGATCACCCTAAATATGTGGACATGATCAAGGCTGCTATCGCTACCCTAAAGGAACGCGGTGGTTCATCTCGCCAAGCTATTACAAAATATATTCATGCAAATTACAAAGTTGCTGAAAACTCAGATCATCATCTGAAAATGGCTCTTAAACGAGGAGTAACATCAGGCGATTTGATTCAAACTAAAGGCACTGGTGCTTCTGGATCATTCAAGCTAGGTCAGGTAAAAAAAGAAAAACCTAAGAAAAAGGCCGCAGCAAAAAAGCCAACGGCAAAGAAGCCTACTGCAAAGAAAAGTACACCAAAAAAGAAGCCAGCAAAGAAGAGCACGCCAAAGAAAGCAGCAAAGAAGCCTGCCACAAAGAAAGCCTCGGCTAAGAAACCAGCAGCTAAGAAACCCACAAAGAAGCCTGTTGCTAAAAAACCTGCAGCAAAGAAGGTCAAAAAGACTCCCAAAAAGGCAGCAAAGAAGACCGCAAAAAAATAATTTGTGTGTATCTGGCTATTACATTAACAAACGGCTATTTTTATAGCCACACATTTACAAAAAAACATTATCTTGGTACAAAGTTAAACTTGTTTAAGTCACTTAAACAGTTAAAAAAGAGTAAATTTAAGATTAGATTCCCTAAGTTTAAGTATTTTCGTTTTTAAATTTCTTATTTTCTTGCTTTTACTTTTCTTGCCCTTCATATTTTTAACATTGTCAAACTTTATGTAGCATAAAATTTTTATGTAGCATAAAATTTAAACAGAAAGCAGGACAAAGTTTGATATAAAAAGCTAGCCGTAATATTTTTTATGGATGTGTGGCTATAAAAATAGCCGTTTTTTGTTTGGTAAGATGCTTAGGCACGTTCCCCACGAATTCTTCTTGCCAACTGGATGTCTTTAGGCATGATTGTAACTCGTTTTGCGTGAATGGCACACAAGTTAGTATCCTCGAACAAGCCAACAAGGTACGCTTCAGAAGCCTCTTGCAGAGCCATAACGGCTGTGCTCTGGAATCGCAGATCTGTTTTGAAGTCCTGAGCAATTTCTCGCACAAGACGCTGGAAAGGCAACTTGCGGATCAAGAGCTCGGTTGACTTCTGGTATCTTCTGATTTCTCTGAGAGCAACTGTACCAGGTCTGTAACGATGTGGTTTTTTCACTCCTCCAGTAGCTGGTGCGCTTTTCCTCGCAGCTTTAGTGGCGAGTTGTTTTCGTGGAGCCTTTCCTCCAGTAGATTTACGTGCAGTTTGCTTTGTACGAGCCATATTTTAAGAAGTCGATGTAGTACGGATACACAAGACGGTCTAAAATGCACTATCGCGCCAAAGTTTTATTTCTCATATTGATTGACAGCTAAGGTTCAAAACAAACCATTTGATTGGTGCTAAGAAAGTAATTTCTGATTGGCTGCATAATGACATTACGCTCATTACTTTAACATTTTTATAAAATCTGTGTTTTTTGGCTACGGGAAAACGGCTGTATCTTCTGATACACAAAAGCTTTTGACTTTTTTTTTTTTTAGTAAGTAGCAGAAGGTTTGGCGAATTCCAACGATGCCAAATTTATTGCCTTACTGAAACATTAAGACCACGAATTTTTAAAAAAACTACAGTTTTACTTAAAAAAATGTACAAAATGTTCGGAACATTTTGTAATGACGCAACTCTATTGGTTAATTAGGGTGTTTCCACGAGCAGTAGGTAATTTTATGGCCTCTTTTTAAAGCTGTCTGAATTCTGTTAACTCAAACGTTGTTTTTGTACTCGTTCTGTACGCAACTATATCAATATGTCTGGACGCGGAAAAGGAGGTAAAGGATTGGGAAAAGGAGGTGCTAAACGTCACCGAAAAATTCTTCGTGATAACATTCAGGGAATCACAAAACCTGCTATTCGGCGTCTTGCTCGACGAGGTGGTGTCAAACGTATCTCTGGCCTTATCTATGAGGAAACCAGAGGTGTACTGAAGGTTTTCTTAGAGAATGTTATTCGTGATGCTGTAACCTACACAGAGCACGCTAAACGCAAGACCGTTACCGCTATGGATGTTGTTTATGCCTTAAAACGTCAAGGAAGAACTCTTTACGGATTCGGAGGTTAAGCGTTGTCATTGCTCAACAAAAACGGCTATTTTTATAGCCACAAATCTTTTAAAACATTACTTTGTGCACGCTTCCAAATTACACAATGTGTAAAGTCTTGTCACAGTTACATTTATTGCTATACGATACTATGTCATATATGACACAAAAAAAATTTAGAAATACTTTGTAGGGTTAATTTGCCTGGGAGTGTTTCCGTGAAAAGCTGGGTTAAGTTAAATGTAAGCAATAACATGGATCAATGTACTTGTCTTTTCTGCAAGTACAGCTAATAATACGTATGAAAAGTGAAGCTAATCCACACACACATGGGGAAGTATTTTAAATGTAGGCTAGTGTTCTTAAGCACATTATTTAGTTTTATTAACTTCGGTTAACTTGTAGTGACGCCAAGTAAATGTTTTTTTAAAGATGTGTGGTCTTAAAAAAGACCGTTTGTGTTTGGTAGACGTTGGTTTACTTGCTGCTTGTGTATTTTGTGACGGCTTTTGTTCCTTCACTGACTGCGTGTTTTGCAAGTTCTCCAGGCAAGAGAAGACGTACTGCGGTTTGAATTTCACGAGAAGAGATGGTCGACTTTTTGTTTTGAAGAGCCAAACGCGAAGCTTCGGAAGCAATGCGCTCAAAGATGTCGTTGACAAATGAGTTCATGATGCTCATAGCTTTGCTTGAAACTCCGACATCTGGGTGAACTTGTTTCAAAACATTGTAGATGTAAATAGCATAACTTTCCTTTCTCTTTCTCTTGCGTTTCTTTTCACCAGTTCCACCAATCTTTCCTCCTTTTTTGCCGGCTCTTTTTTCACCTTTCTTGGCTACTTTAGGTGCCTGTTTTCCTCCTTTAGCTGCTGCGTCAGACATGGTTAAAAATTTTTGCTACTTAACTTGTAAATAAGCATTAAACTGCAAGTCAAAACTTTTTGTTTATAAGTAAAAAAATCGGATCGAATTCGATCCGAAAACGCCGATACGCAATTTAATTGGTTAAAAAAAAAATCTTTTGTTTAATACTTAATTATGATTGGTTAAAAAAACATGATTTCGATCCTATTTTTATGATGAAAAAACGAGTAAAGTTTATTTCGTTAACACTTACGTTAAATATTCGTACGTTTTTGTATTAACTTACAAATCAAATCGCAGTTATGTCTGGACGTGGAAAAGGTGGAAAAGCTAAGGCTAAAGCCAAGACAAGATCCTCAAGAGCTGGACTTCAATTTCCAGTCGGTAGAGTGCATAGATTCCTTCGTAGAGGGCACTATGCTAACCGAATTGGATCTGGAGCACCAGTTTACTTAGCAGCCGTCTTGGAATATTTATCTGCTGAGATATTGGAGTTGGCTGGTAACGCAGCAAGAGACAACAAAAAAGCTAGGATTATTCCAAGACATTTACAATTGGCTGTTCGTAATGATGAAGAATTAAACAAACTTTTGAGCGGTGTAACCATTGCAGCTGGTGGTGTTTTGCCAAACATTCAAGCTGTCTTACTCCCAAAGAAGAACGACAAAGGACAGAAGAAGTAAACCGCTACACTCAGAAAACAACGGCTATTTTTATAGCCACACATCTTTAAAAAAACATTGTTTTTTTCACAAAACTATAACCTTAAAGTCTAATAGATAATCCATGCATACGCCTTGTCCTAAGTAACTCAAAGAAATTAAATAAAAAAATTTGATCACAACGTCAAAATAAATTGCACGTATTTGCACCTACTAATGTCTACGGCCATACCACGATGAACACACCCGTTCTCGTCTGATCACGGAAGTTAAGCATCGTCGGGCCGGGATAGTACTTGGATGGGGGACCGCCTGGGAACTCCCGGTGTCGTAGGCTTTTCATTTTCATTTGCTGTGATATATTTCTTGTTATAACAATTAAGGAACGTGGCGGTTGTTGAAAGTGTTTCCTATGACATTTTCCTACGACATTTTCAGGTGATAGTACGAGAAAAAAGAGCTTTCAAATGCATACAAACTCGATCTATTGCCGATCATCCAATAACCCTGACGGAATGGCAAATAAAATAAAATTCCGCCGCCTTCCGAGGACTTATATCGCAATCACGTTTCGTAACAGCCAAGCGAGGTTTTACCTTAGCGTTTAAGTCACCACCGACATTTGGCCGCGCAACTTTTCTAAGCTCATTCATTTTGACTTAAGGAGGGGGCGAGCGCGGACGCAGGCCCCCACTACCAGAAATTGTACGGTCGAGTTACTGACGTTTGCAGTAATCGCAGAGGTCAGCCCAAGCGTAGTGCAATGCAAGAGCCTCACTCTGGAAGAAAACCCTCATTGATCAGTCTTTACTTCCCCGTCAGGTAAGTATGAGTTGGAACTGCACCGTAGCATGAGGGTACCCTTCAAAGTTTGTTAATGCTTGTGGCTTGAGTGTGTTATAAACTGCCGTGTCGCGGGGCATAGGCTGTATTCTCCCCCAGTGTACGCGTTTTGTTCCCGCCGTAGACTATGCAGAGTGCCGTCGGAAAGAGGACTGCTATTATTCTTTTATTGCTTATGTGGGCCGCCATCGGTAATAGTGCAACACCAAGGCAACCCGTGGTCACGGCGTGAATGAATCCACCTCCATGACCCAAGGCCAAAAATCAGATTAATATACTGACCATTCAGAGAATGGCCTACCAGATATTAAACTGATAAGAACAGATACTACACTTGATCTTAGCCATTAGGCCGAGAAGCGATAAAGAACAAGCGTTGCCATGATAGGCATCGTCCACACACCGTAACTGCTTGTGGAGCATGTCACGTTACTGTAAAGCTTACAACTGTCACCGCGTACGGATGGACGGCGACATAGTAAAAATCACGGCTGTTGATTTAGCCGTAGGATGGAGAGCGACTGTAGCGAGTGGATGGTAACTTACATGAATGCTAACAAAGGCGACGATACTAAGTGCGTGATATTACTTTCCAATATGTCTGCGTACATTCCGTTTATCAACGCATTACGCCAGAACGTGCGCGCGCGTTACACAGTAGACCATGCAGCCGAAATGCGACAGTGCGACCCTGCCAGGAGTCGAACCTGGAATCCCCTGATTCGTAGTCAGATGCCTTATCCATTGGGCCACAGGGCCATGCTTATGACTTCGCCCCATCGTCATTTTGGCTTGCGCATTCGTTTTACTTACGACAGAATTCTTCGTGTTTGTAGCCATGAAAGAAAGGGACTTCTGTGAGTGAATTTTTTTACTGTGGTCTAATAAAAAAGTCGAAACGCAGTGCCCAATATATGAATTGCTCCTAATAGCCGGAAACAGGCCGTGTCGATGATGTAGGCCGACATACGCAACGCAAACCAAAGAACGCTTTATGAAAATCCTAACACGAGCGCGGAAGAAGCCCAAATTAACAGACTAGATGTAATGCTGAAGACCTCAAACTCCAGCAGCTTCTCTTGCAGACTATTGCGTCGTACTACAAATAAAAATTAACATGCTTTCGCATAGTCGCGGCACCCAAAACGGACATTATACGATGTACAGAAACACACATTTCTGTTTTCGCGCCAAATCAATTCCCGGGAGTGGTACTTTTACGTCCGCATACTTCGCACCGTCTTAAATTATATCTCATTTACACGGTAATGTTTAGTATACTTCTACTGTGATAACAAGCATCGTTTATCGTTGGATTGTTGTAAGAAAACATTAAAAATGAGTGAAGCAGCTTCTCCAAAGAAAATCGCACCCAAGAAGAAACCTGCTGCAAAGAAGACAGCTGATCACCCTAAATATGTGGACATGATCAAGGCTGCTATCGCTACCCTAAAGGAACGCGGTGGTTCATCTCGCCAAGCTATTACAAAATATATTCATGCAAATTACAAAGTTGCTGAAAACTCAGATCATCATCTGAAAATGGCTCTTAAACGAGGAGTAACATCAGGCGATTTGATTCAAACTAAAGGCACTGGTGCTTCTGGATCATTCAAGCTAGGTCAGGTAAAAAAAGAAAAACCTAAGAAAAAGGCCGCAGCAAAAAAGCCAACGGCAAAGAAGCCTACTGCAAAGAAAAGTACACCAAAAAAGAAGCCAGCAAAGAAGAGCACGCCAAAGAAAGCAGCAAAGAAGCCTGCCACAAAGAAAGCCTCGGCTAAGAAACCAGCAGCTAAGAAACCCACAAAGAAGCCTGTTGCTAAAAAACCTGCAGCAAAGAAGGTCAAAAAGACTCCCAAAAAGGCAGCAAAGAAGACCGCAAAAAAATAATTTGTGTGTATCTGGCTATTACATTAACAAACGGCTATTTTTATAGCCACACATTTACAAAAAAACATTATCTTGGTACAAAGTTAAACTTGTTTAAGTCACTTAAACAGTTAAAAAAGAGTAAATTTAAGATTAGATTCCCTAAGTTTAAGTATTTTCGTTTTTAAATTTCTTATTTTCTTGCTTTTACTTTTCTTGCCCTTCATATTTTTAACATTGTCAAACTTTATGTAGCATAAAATTTTTATGTAGCATAAAATTTAAACAGAAAGCAGGACAAAGTTTGATATAAAAAGCTAGCCGTAATATTTTTTATGGATGTGTGGCTATAAAAATAGCCGTTTTTTGTTTGGTAAGATGCTTAGGCACGTTCCCCACGAATTCTTCTTGCCAACTGGATGTCTTTAGGCATGATTGTAACTCGTTTTGCGTGAATGGCACACAAGTTAGTATCCTCGAACAAGCCAACAAGGTACGCTTCAGAAGCCTCTTGCAGAGCCATAACGGCTGTGCTCTGGAATCGCAGATCTGTTTTGAAGTCCTGAGCAATTTCTCGCACAAGACGCTGGAAAGGCAACTTGCGGATCAAGAGCTCGGTTGACTTCTGGTATCTTCTGATTTCTCTGAGAGCAACTGTACCAGGTCTGTAACGATGTGGTTTTTTCACTCCTCCAGTAGCTGGTGCGCTTTTCCTCGCAGCTTTAGTGGCGAGTTGTTTTCGTGGAGCCTTTCCTCCAGTAGATTTACGTGCAGTTTGCTTTGTACGAGCCATATTTTAAGAAGTCGATGTAGTACGGATACACAAGACGGTCTAAAATGCACTATCGCGCCAAAGTTTTATTTCTCATATTGATTGACAGCTAAGGTTCAAAACAAACCATTTGATTGGTGCTAAGAAAGTAATTTCTGATTGGCTGCATAATGACATTACGCTCATTACTTTAACATTTTTATAAAATCTGTGTTTTTTGGCTACGGGAAAACGGCTGTATCTTCTGATACACAAAAGCTTTTGACTTTTTTTTTTTTTAGTAAGTAGCAGAAGGTTTGGCGAATTCCAACGATGCCAAATTTATTGCCTTACTGAAACATTAAGACCACGAATTTTTAAAAAAACTACAGTTTTACTTAAAAAAATGTACAAAATGTTCGGAACATTTTGTAATGACGCAACTCTATTGGTTAATTAGGGTGTTTCCACGAGCAGTAGGTAATTTTATGGCCTCTTTTTAAAGCTGTCTGAATTCTGTTAACTCAAACGTTGTTTTTGTACTCGTTCTGTACGCAACTATATCAATATGTCTGGACGCGGAAAAGGAGGTAAAGGATTGGGAAAAGGAGGTGCTAAACGTCACCGAAAAATTCTTCGTGATAACATTCAGGGAATCACAAAACCTGCTATTCGGCGTCTTGCTCGACGAGGTGGTGTCAAACGTATCTCTGGCCTTATCTATGAGGAAACCAGAGGTGTACTGAAGGTTTTCTTAGAGAATGTTATTCGTGATGCTGTAACCTACACAGAGCACGCTAAACGCAAGACCGTTACCGCTATGGATGTTGTTTATGCCTTAAAACGTCAAGGAAGAACTCTTTACGGATTCGGAGGTTAAGCGTTGTCATTGCTCAACAAAAACGGCTATTTTTATAGCCACAAATCTTTTAAAACATTACTTTGTGCACGCTTCCAAATTACACAATGTGTAAAGTCTTGTCACAGTTACATTTATTGCTATACGATACTATGTCATATATGACACAAAAAAAATTTAGAAATACTTTGTAGGGTTAATTTGCCTGGGAGTGTTTCCGTGAAAAGCTGGGTTAAGTTAAATGTAAGCAATAACATGGATCAATGTACTTGTCTTTTCTGCAAGTACAGCTAATAATACGTATGAAAAGTGAAGCTAATCCACACACACATGGGGAAGTATTTTAAATGTAGGCTAGTGTTCTTAAGCACATTATTTAGAAGTTTTATTAACTTCGGTTAACTTGTAGTGACGCCAAGTAAATGTTTTTTTAAAGATGTGTGGTCTTAAAAAAGACCGTTTGTGTTTGGTAGACGTTGGTTTACTTGCTGCTTGTGTATTTTGTGACGGCTTTTGTTCCTTCACTGACTGCGTGTTTTGCAAGTTCTCCAGGCAAGAGAAGACGTACTGCGGTTTGAATTTCACGAGAAGAGATGGTCGACTTTTTGTTTTGAAGAGCCAAACGCGAAGCTTCGGAAGCAATGCGCTCAAAGATGTCGTTGACAAATGAGTTCATGATGCTCATAGCTTTGCTTGAAACTCCGACATCTGGTGTGAACTTGTTTCAAAACATTGTAGATGTAAATAGCATAACTTTCCTTTCTCTTTCTCTTGCGTTTCTTTTCACCAGTTCCACCAATCTTTCCTCCTTTTTTGCCGGCTCTTTTTTCACCTTTCTTGGCTACTTTAGGTGCCTGTTTTCCTCCTTTAGCTGCTGCGTCAGACATGGTTAAAAATTTTTGCTACTTAACTTGTAAATAAGCATTAAACTGCAAGTCAAAACTTTTTGTTTATAAGTAAAAAAATCGGATCGAATTCGATCCGAAAACGCCGATACGCAATTTAATTGGTTAAAAAAAAAATCTTTTGTTTAATACTTAATTATGATTGGTTAAAAAAACATGATTTCGATCCTATTTTTATGATGAAAAAACGAGTAAAGTTTATTTCGTTAACACTTACGTTAAATATTCGTACGTTTTTGTATTAACTTACAAATCAAATCGCAGTTATGTCTGGACGTGGAAAAGGTGGAAAAGCTAAGGCTAAAGCCAAGACAAGATCCTCAAGAGCTGGACTTCAATTTCCAGTCGGTAGAGTGCATAGATTCCTTCGTAGAGGGCACTATGCTAACCGAATTGGATCTGGAGCACCAGTTTACTTAGCAGCCGTCTTGGAATATTTATCTGCTGAGATATTGGAGTTGGCTGGTAACGCAGCAAGAGACAACAAAAAAGCTAGGATTATTCCAAGACATTTACAATTGGCTGTTCGTAATGATGAAGAATTAAACAAACTTTTGAGCGGTGTAACCATTGCAGCTGGTGGTGTTTTGCCAAACATTCAAGCTGTCTTACTCCCAAAGAAGAACGACAAAGGACAGAAGAAGTAAACCGCTACACTCAGAAAACAACGGCTATTTTTATAGCCACACATCTTTAAAAAAACATTGTTTTTTTCACAAAACTATAACCTTAAAGTCTAATAGATAATCCATGCATACGCCTTGTCCTAAGTAACTCAAAGAAATTAAATAAAAAAATTTGATCACAACGTCAAAATAAATTGCACGTATTTGCACCTACTAATGTCTACGGCCATACCACGATGAACACACCCGTTCTCGTCTGATCACGGAAGTTAAGCATCGTCGGGCCGGGATAGTACTTGGATGGGGGACCGCCTGGGAACTCCCGGTGTCGTAGGCTTTTCATTTTCATTTGCTGTGATATATTTCTTGTTATAACAATTAAGGAACGTGGCGGTTGTTGAAAGTGTTTCCTATGACATTTTCCTACGACATTTTCAGGTGATAGTACGAGAAAAAAGAGCTTTCAAATGCATACAAACTCGATCTATTGCCGATCATCCAATAACCCTGACGGAATGGCAAATAAAATAAAATTCCGCCGCCTTCCGAGGACTTATATCGCAATCACGTTTCGTAACAGCCAAGCGAGGTTTTACCTTAGCGTTTAAGTCACCACCGACATTTGGCCGCGCAACTTTTCTAAGCTCATTCATTTTGACTTAAGGAGGGGGCGAGCGCGGACGCAGGCCCCCACTACCAGAAATTGTACGGTCGAGTTACTGACGTTTGCAGTAATCGCAGAGGTCAGCCCAAGCGTAGTGCAATGCAAGAGCCTCACTCTGGAAGAAAACCCTCATTGATCAGTCTTTACTTCCCCGTCAGGTAAGTATGAGTTGGAACTGCACCGTAGCATGAGGGTACCCTTCAAAGTTTGTTAATGCTTGTGGCTTGAGTGTGTTATAAACTGCCGTGTCGCGGGGCATAGGCTGTATTCTCCCCCAGTGTACGCGTTTTGTTCCCGCCGTAGACTATGCAGAGTGCCGTCGGAAAGAGGACTGCTATTATTCTTTTATTGCTTATGTGGGCCGCCATCGGTAATAGTGCAACACCAAGGCAACCCGTGGTCACGGCGTGAATGAATCCACCTCCATGACCCAAGGCCAAAAATCAGATTAATATACTGACCATTCAGAGAATGGCCTACCAGATATTAAACTGATAAGAACAGATACTACACTTGATCTTAGCCATTAGGCCGAGAAGCGATAAAGAACAAGCGTTGCCATGATAGGCATCGTCCACACACCGTAACTGCTTGTGGAGCATGTCACGTTACTGTAAAGCTTACAACTGTCACCGCGTACGGATGGACGGCGACATAGTAAAAATCACGGCTGTTGATTTAGCCGTAGGATGGAGAGCGACTGTAGCGAGTGGATGGTAACTTACATGAATGCTAACAAAGGCGACGATACTAAGTGCGTGATATTACTTTCCAATATGTCTGCGTACATTCCGTTTATCAACGCATTACGCCAGAACGTGCGCGCGCGTTACACAGTAGACCATGCAGCCGAAATGCGACAGTGCGACCCTGCCAGGAGTCGAACCTGGAATCCCCTGATTCGTAGTCAGATGCCTTATCCATTGGGCCACAGGGCCATGCTTATGACTTCGCCCCATCGTCATTTTGGCTTGCGCATTCGTTTTACTTACGACAGAATTCTTCGTGTTTGTAGCCATGAAAGAAAGGGACTTCTGTGAGTGAATTTTTTTACTGTGGTCTAATAAAAAAGTCGAAACGCAGTGCCCAATATATGAATTGCTCCTAATAGCCGGAAACAGGCCGTGTCGATGATGTAGGCCGACATACGCAACGCAAACCAAAGAACGCTTTATGAAAATCCTAACACGAGCGCGGAAGAAGCCCAAATTAACAGACTAGATGTAATGCTGAAGACCTCAAACTCCAGCAGCTTCTCTTGCAGACTATTGCGTCGTACTACAAATAAAAATTAACATGCTTTCGCATAGTCGCGGCACCCAAAACGGACATTATACGATGTACAGAAACACACATTTCTGTTTTCGCGCCAAATCAATTCCCGGGAGTGGTACTTTTACGTCCGCATACTTCGCACCGTCTTAAATTATATCTCATTTACACGGTAATGTTTAGTATACTTCTACTGTGATAACAAGCATCGTTTATCGTTGGATTGTTGTAAGAAAACATTAAAAATGAGTGAAGCAGCTTCTCCAAAGAAAATCGCACCCAAGAAGAAACCTGCTGCAAAGAAGACAGCTGATCACCCTAAATATGTGGACATGATCAAGGCTGCTATCGCTACCCTAAAGGAACGCGGTGGTTCATCTCGCCAAGCTATTACAAAATATATTCATGCAAATTACAAAGTTGCTGAAAACTCAGATCATCATCTGAAAATGGCTCTTAAACGAGGAGTAACATCAGGCGATTTGATTCAAACTAAAGGCACTGGTGCTTCTGGATCATTCAAGCTAGGTCAGGTAAAAAAAGAAAAACCTAAGAAAAAGGCCGCAGCAAAAAAGCCAACGGCAAAGAAGCCTACTGCAAAGAAAAGTACACCAAAAAAGAAGCCAGCAAAGAAGAGCACGCCAAAGAAAGCAGCAAAGAAGCCTGCCACAAAGAAAGCCTCGGCTAAGAAACCAGCAGCTAAGAAACCCACAAAGAAGCCTGTTGCTAAAAAACCTGCAGCAAAGAAGGTCAAAAAGACTCCCAAAAAGGCAGCAAAGAAGACCGCAAAAAAATAATTTGTGTGTATCTGGCTATTACATTAACAAACGGCTATTTTTATAGCCACACATTTACAAAAAAACATTATCTTGGTACAAAGTTAAACTTGTTTAAGTCACTTAAACAGTTAAAAAAGAGTAAATTTAAGATTAGATTCCCTAAGTTTAAGTATTTTCGTTTTTAAATTTCTTATTTTCTTGCTTTTACTTTTCTTGCCCTTCATATTTTTAACATTGTCAAACTTTATGTAGCATAAAATTTTTATGTAGCATAAAATTTAAACAGAAAGCAGGACAAAGTTTGATATAAAAAGCTAGCCGTAATATTTTTTATGGATGTGTGGCTATAAAAATAGCCGTTTTTTGTTTGGTAAGATGCTTAGGCACGTTCCCCACGAATTCTTCTTGCCAACTGGATGTCTTTAGGCATGATTGTAACTCGTTTTGCGTGAATGGCACACAAGTTAGTATCCTCGAACAAGCCAACAAGGTACGCTTCAGAAGCCTCTTGCAGAGCCATAACGGCTGTGCTCTGGAATCGCAGATCTGTTTTGAAGTCCTGAGCAATTTCTCGCACAAGACGCTGGAAAGGCAACTTGCGGATCAAGAGCTCGGTTGACTTCTGGTATCTTCTGATTTCTCTGAGAGCAACTGTACCAGGTCTGTAACGATGTGGTTTTTTCACTCCTCCAGTAGCTGGTGCGCTTTTCCTCGCAGCTTTAGTGGCGAGTTGTTTTCGTGGAGCCTTTCCTCCAGTAGATTTACGTGCAGTTTGCTTTGTACGAGCCATATTTTAAGAAGTCGATGTAGTACGGATACACAAGACGGTCTAAAATGCACTATCGCGCCAAAGTTTTATTTCTCATATTGATTGACAGCTAAGGTTCAAAACAAACCATTTGATTGGTGCTAAGAAAGTAATTTCTGATTGGCTGCATAATGACATTACGCTCATTACTTTAACATTTTTATAAAATCTGTGTTTTTTGGCTACGGGAAAACGGCTGTATCTTCTGATACACAAAAGCTTTTGACTTTTTTTTTTTTTAGTAAGTAGCAGAAGGTTTGGCGAATTCCAACGATGCCAAATTTATTGCCTTACTGAAACATTAAGACCACGAATTTTTAAAAAAACTACAGTTTTACTTAAAAAAATGTACAAAATGTTCGGAACATTTTGTAATGACGCAACTCTATTGGTTAATTAGGGTGTTTCCACGAGCAGTAGGTAATTTTATGGCCTCTTTTTAAAGCTGTCTGAATTCTGTTAACTCAAACGTTGTTTTTGTACTCGTTCTGTACGCAACTATATCAATATGTCTGGACGCGGAAAAGGAGGTAAAGGATTGGGAAAAGGAGGTGCTAAACGTCACCGAAAAATTCTTCGTGATAACATTCAGGGAATCACAAAACCTGCTATTCGGCGTCTTGCTCGACGAGGTGGTGTCAAACGTATCTCTGGCCTTATCTATGAGGAAACCAGAGGTGTACTGAAGGTTTTCTTAGAGAATGTTATTCGTGATGCTGTAACCTACACAGAGCACGCTAAACGCAAGACCGTTACCGCTATGGATGTTGTTTATGCCTTAAAACGTCAAGGAAGAACTCTTTACGGATTCGGAGGTTAAGCGTTGTCATTGCTCAACAAAAACGGCTATTTTTATAGCCACAAATCTTTTAAAACATTACTTTGTGCACGCTTCCAAATTACACAATGTGTAAAGTCTTGTCACAGTTACATTTATTGCTATACGATACTATGTCATATATGACACAAAAAAAATTTAGAAATACTTTGTAGGGTTAATTTGCCTGGGAGTGTTTCCGTGAAAAGCTGGGTTAAGTTAAATGTAAGCAATAACATGGATCAATGTACTTGTCTTTTCTGCAAGTACAGCTAATAATACGTATGAAAAGTGAAGCTAATCCACACACACATGGGGAAGTATTTTAAATGTAGGCTAGTGTTCTTAAGCACATTATTTAGAAGTTTTATTAACTTCGGTTAACTTGTAGTGACGCCAAGTAAATGTTTTTTTAAAGATGTGTGGTCTTAAAAAAGACCGTTTGTGTTTGGTAGACGTTGGTTTACTTGCTGCTTGTGTATTTTGTGACGGCTTTTGTTCCTTCACTGACTGCGTGTTTTGCAAGTTCTCCAGGCAAGAGAAGACGTACTGCGGTTTGAATTTCACGAGAAGAGATGGTCGACTTTTTGTTTTGAAGAGCCAAACGCGAAGCTTCGGAAGCAATGCGCTCAAAGATGTCGTTGACAAATGAGTTCATGATGCTCATAGCTTTGCTTGAAACTCCGACATCTGGGTGAACTTGTTTCAAAACATTGTAGATGTAAATAGCATAACTTTCCTTTCTCTTTCTCTTGCGTTTCTTTTCACCAGTTCCACCAATCTTTCCTCCTTTTTTGCCGGCTCTTTTTTCACCTTTCTTGGCTACTTTAGGTGCCTGTTTTCCTCCTTTAGCTGCTGCGTCAGACATGGTTAAAAATTTTTGCTACTTAACTTGTAAATAAGCATTAAACTGCAAGTCAAAACTTTTTGTTTATAAGTAAAAAAATCGGATCGAATTCGATCCGAAAACGCCGATACGCAATTTAATTGGTTAAAAAAAAAATCTTTTGTTTAATACTTAATTATGATTGGTTAAAAAAACATGATTTCGATCCTATTTTTATGATGAAAAAACGAGTAAAGTTTATTTCGTTAACACTTACGTTAAATATTCGTACGTTTTTGTATTAACTTACAAATCAAATCGCAGTTATGTCTGGACGTGGAAAAGGTGGAAAAGCTAAGGCTAAAGCCAAGACAAGATCCTCAAGAGCTGGACTTCAATTTCCAGTCGGTAGAGTGCATAGATTCCTTCGTAGAGGGCACTATGCTAACCGAATTGGATCTGGAGCACCAGTTTACTTAGCAGCCGTCTTGGAATATTTATCTGCTGAGATATTGGAGTTGGCTGGTAACGCAGCAAGAGACAACAAAAAAGCTAGGATTATTCCAAGACATTTACAATTGGCTGTTCGTAATGATGAAGAATTAAACAAACTTTTGAGCGGTGTAACCATTGCAGCTGGTGGTGTTTTGCCAAACATTCAAGCTGTCTTACTCCCAAAGAAGAACGACAAAGGACAGAAGAAGTAAACCGCTACACTCAGAAAACAACGGCTATTTTTATAGCCACACATCTTTAAAAAAACATTGTTTTTTTCACAAAACTATAACCTTAAAGTCTAATAGATAATCCATGCATACGCCTTGTCCTAAGTAACTCAAAGAAATTAAATAAAAAAATTTGATCACAACGTCAAAATAAATTGCACGTATTTGCACCTACTAATGTCTACGGCCATACCACGATGAACACACCCGTTCTCGTCTGATCACGGAAGTTAAGCATCGTCGGGCCGGGATAGTACTTGGATGGGGGACCGCCTGGGAACTCCCGGTGTCGTAGGCTTTTCATTTTCATTTGCTGTGATATATTTCTTGTTATAACAATTAAGGAACGTGGCGGTTGTTGAAAGTGTTTCCTATGACATTTTCCTACGACATTTTCAGGTGATAGTACGAGAAAAAAGAGCTTTCAAATGCATACAAACTCGATCTATTGCCGATCATCCAATAACCCTGACGGAATGGCAAATAAAATAAAATTCCGCCGCCTTCCGAGGACTTATATCGCAATCACGTTTCGTAACAGCCAAGCGAGGTTTTACCTTAGCGTTTAAGTCACCACCGACATTTGGCCGCGCAACTTTTCTAAGCTCATTCATTTTGACTTAAGGAGGGGGCGAGCGCGGACGCAGGCCCCCACTACCAGAAATTGTACGGTCGAGTTACTGACGTTTGCAGTAATCGCAGAGGTCAGCCCAAGCGTAGTGCAATGCAAGAGCCTCACTCTGGAAGAAAACCCTCATTGATCAGTCTTTACTTCCCCGTCAGGTAAGTATGAGTTGGAACTGCACCGTAGCATGAGGGTACCCTTCAAAGTTTGTTAATGCTTGTGGCTTGAGTGTGTTATAAACTGCCGTGTCGCGGGGCATAGGCTGTATTCTCCCCCAGTGTACGCGTTTTGTTCCCGCCGTAGACTATGCAGAGTGCCGTCGGAAAGAGGACTGCTATTATTCTTTTATTGCTTATGTGGGCCGCCATCGGTAATAGTGCAACACCAAGGCAACCCGTGGTCACGGCGTGAATGAATCCACCTCCATGACCCAAGGCCAAAAATCAGATTAATATACTGACCATTCAGAGAATGGCCTACCAGATATTAAACTGATAAGAACAGATACTACACTTGATCTTAGCCATTAGGCCGAGAAGCGATAAAGAACAAGCGTTGCCATGATAGGCATCGTCCACACACCGTAACTGCTTGTGGAGCATGTCACGTTACTGTAAAGCTTACAACTGTCACCGCGTACGGATGGACGGCGACATAGTAAAAATCACGGCTGTTGATTTAGCCGTAGGATGGAGAGCGACTGTAGCGAGTGGATGGTAACTTACATGAATGCTAACAAAGGCGACGATACTAAGTGCGTGATATTACTTTCCAATATGTCTGCGTACATTCCGTTTATCAACGCATTACGCCAGAACGTGCGCGCGCGTTACACAGTAGACCATGCAGCCGAAATGCGACAGTGCGACCCTGCCAGGAGTCGAACCTGGAATCCCCTGATTCGTAGTCAGATGCCTTATCCATTGGGCCACAGGGCCATGCTTATGACTTCGCCCCATCGTCATTTTGGCTTGCGCATTCGTTTTACTTACGACAGAATTCTTCGTGTTTGTAGCCATGAAAGAAAGGGACTTCTGTGAGTGAATTTTTTTACTGTGGTCTAATAAAAAAGTCGAAACGCAGTGCCCAATATATGAATTGCTCCTAATAGCCGGAAACAGGCCGTGTCGATGATGTAGGCCGACATACGCAACGCAAACCAAAGAACGCTTTATGAAAATCCTAACACGAGCGCGGAAGAAGCCCAAATTAACAGACTAGATGTAATGCTGAAGACCTCAAACTCCAGCAGCTTCTCTTGCAGACTATTGCGTCGTACTACAAATAAAAATTAACATGCTTTCGCATAGTCGCGGCACCCAAAACGGACATTATACGATGTACAGAAACACACATTTCTGTTTTCGCGCCAAATCAATTCCCGGGAGTGGTACTTTTACGTCCGCATACTTCGCACCGTCTTAAATTATATCTCATTTACACGGTAATGTTTAGTATACTTCTACTGTGATAACAAGCATCGTTTATCGTTGGATTGTTGTAAGAAAACATTAAAAATGAGTGAAGCAGCTTCTCCAAAGAAAATCGCACCCAAGAAGAAACCTGCTGCAAAGAAGACAGCTGATCACCCTAAATATGTGGACATGATCAAGGCTGCTATCGCTACCCTAAAGGAACGCGGTGGTTCATCTCGCCAAGCTATTACAAAATATATTCATGCAAATTACAAAGTTGCTGAAAACTCAGATCATCATCTGAAAATGGCTCTTAAACGAGGAGTAACATCAGGCGATTTGATTCAAACTAAAGGCACTGGTGCTTCTGGATCATTCAAGCTAGGTCAGGTAAAAAAAGAAAAACCTAAGAAAAAGGCCGCAGCAAAAAAGCCAACGGCAAAGAAGCCTACTGCAAAGAAAAGTACACCAAAAAAGAAGCCAGCAAAGAAGAGCACGCCAAAGAAAGCAGCAAAGAAGCCTGCCACAAAGAAAGCCTCGGCTAAGAAACCAGCAGCTAAGAAACCCACAAAGAAGCCTGTTGCTAAAAAACCTGCAGCAAAGAAGGTCAAAAAGACTCCCAAAAAGGCAGCAAAGAAGACCGCAAAAAAATAATTTGTGTGTATCTGGCTATTACATTAACAAACGGCTATTTTTATAGCCACACATTTACAAAAAAACATTATCTTGGTACAAAGTTAAACTTGTTTAAGTCACTTAAACAGTTAAAAAAGAGTAAATTTAAGATTAGATTCCCTAAGTTTAAGTATTTTCGTTTTTAAATTTCTTATTTTCTTGCTTTTACTTTTCTTGCCCTTCATATTTTTAACATTGTCAAACTTTATGTAGCATAAAATTTTTATGTAGCATAAAATTTAAACAGAAAGCAGGACAAAGTTTGATATAAAAAGCTAGCCGTAATATTTTTTATGGATGTGTGGCTATAAAAATAGCCGTTTTTTGTTTGGTAAGATGCTTAGGCACGTTCCCCACGAATTCTTCTTGCCAACTGGATGTCTTTAGGCATGATTGTAACTCGTTTTGCGTGAATGGCACACAAGTTAGTATCCTCGAACAAGCCAACAAGGTACGCTTCAGAAGCCTCTTGCAGAGCCATAACGGCTGTGCTCTGGAATCGCAGATCTGTTTTGAAGTCCTGAGCAATTTCTCGCACAAGACGCTGGAAAGGCAACTTGCGGATCAAGAGCTCGGTTGACTTCTGGTATCTTCTGATTTCTCTGAGAGCAACTGTACCAGGTCTGTAACGATGTGGTTTTTTCACTCCTCCAGTAGCTGGTGCGCTTTTCCTCGCAGCTTTAGTGGCGAGTTGTTTTCGTGGAGCCTTTCCTCCAGTAGATTTACGTGCAGTTTGCTTTGTACGAGCCATATTTTAAGAAGTCGATGTAGTACGGATACACAAGACGGTCTAAAATGCACTATCGCGCCAAAGTTTTATTTCTCATATTGATTGACAGCTAAGGTTCAAAACAAACCATTTGATTGGTGCTAAGAAAGTAATTTCTGATTGGCTGCATAATGACATTACGCTCATTACTTTAACATTTTTATAAAATCTGTGTTTTTTGGCTACGGGAAAACGGCTGTATCTTCTGATACACAAAAGCTTTTGACTTTTTTTTTTTTTAGTAAGTAGCAGAAGGTTTGGCGAATTCCAACGATGCCAAATTTATTGCCTTACTGAAACATTAAGACCACGAATTTTTAAAAAAACTACAGTTTTACTTAAAAAAATGTACAAAATGTTCGGAACATTTTGTAATGACGCAACTCTATTGGTTAATTAGGGTGTTTCCACGAGCAGTAGGTAATTTTATGGCCTCTTTTTAAAGCTGTCTGAATTCTGTTAACTCAAACGTTGTTTTTGTACTCGTTCTGTACGCAACTATATCAATATGTCTGGACGCGGAAAAGGAGGTAAAGGATTGGGAAAAGGAGGTGCTAAACGTCACCGAAAAATTCTTCGTGATAACATTCAGGGAATCACAAAACCTGCTATTCGGCGTCTTGCTCGACGAGGTGGTGTCAAACGTATCTCTGGCCTTATCTATGAGGAAACCAGAGGTGTACTGAAGGTTTTCTTAGAGAATGTTATTCGTGATGCTGTAACCTACACAGAGCACGCTAAACGCAAGACCGTTACCGCTATGGATGTTGTTTATGCCTTAAAACGTCAAGGAAGAACTCTTTACGGATTCGGAGGTTAAGCGTTGTCATTGCTCAACAAAAACGGCTATTTTTATAGCCACAAATCTTTTAAAACATTACTTTGTGCACGCTTCCAAATTACACAATGTGTAAAGTCTTGTCACAGTTACATTTATTGCTATACGATACTATGTCATATATGACACAAAAAAAATTTAGAAATACTTTGTAGGGTTAATTTGCCTGGGAGTGTTTCCGTGAAAAGCTGGGTTAAGTTAAATGTAAGCAATAACATGGATCAATGTACTTGTCTTTTCTGCAAGTACAGCTAATAATACGTATGAAAAGTGAAGCTAATCCACACACACATGGGGAAGTATTTTAAATGTAGGCTAGTGTTCTTAAGCACATTATTTAGAAGTTTTATTAACTTCGGTTAACTTGTAGTGACGCCAAGTAAATGTTTTTTTAAAGATGTGTGGTCTTAAAAAAGACCGTTTGTGTTTGGTAGACGTTGGTTTACTTGCTGCTTGTGTATTTTGTGACGGCTTTTGTTCCTTCACTGACTGCGTGTTTTGCAAGTTCTCCAGGCAAGAGAAGACGTACTGCGGTTTGAATTTCACGAGAAGAGATGGTCGACTTTTTGTTTTGAAGAGCCAAACGCGAAGCTTCGGAAGCAATGCGCTCAAAGATGTCGTTGACAAATGAGTTCATGATGCTCATAGCTTTGCTTGAAACTCCGACATCTGGGTGAACTTGTTTCAAAACATTGTAGATGTAAATAGCATAACTTTCCTTTCTCTTTCTCTTGCGTTTCTTTTCACCAGTTCCACCAATCTTTCCTCCTTTTTTGCCGGCTCTTTTTTCACCTTTCTTGGCTACTTTAGGTGCCTGTTTTCCTCCTTTAGCTGCTGCGTCAGACATGGTTAAAAATTTTTGCTACTTAACTTGTAAATAAGCATTAAACTGCAAGTCAAAACTTTTTGTTTATAAGTAAAAAAATCGGATCGAATTCGATCCGAAAACGCCGATACGCAATTTAATTGGTTAAAAAAAAAATCTTTTGTTTAATACTTAATTATGATTGGTTAAAAAAACATGATTTCGATCCTATTTTTATGATGAAAAAACGAGTAAAGTTTATTTCGTTAACACTTACGTTAAATATTCGTACGTTTTTGTATTAACTTACAAATCAAATCGCAGTTATGTCTGGACGTGGAAAAGGTGGAAAAGCTAAGGCTAAAGCCAAGACAAGATCCTCAAGAGCTGGACTTCAATTTCCAGTCGGTAGAGTGCATAGATTCCTTCGTAGAGGGCACTATGCTAACCGAATTGGATCTGGAGCACCAGTTTACTTAGCAGCCGTCTTGGAATATTTATCTGCTGAGATATTGGAGTTGGCTGGTAACGCAGCAAGAGACAACAAAAAAGCTAGGATTATTCCAAGACATTTACAATTGGCTGTTCGTAATGATGAAGAATTAAACAAACTTTTGAGCGGTGTAACCATTGCAGCTGGTGGTGTTTTGCCAAACATTCAAGCTGTCTTACTCCCAAAGAAGAACGACAAAGGACAGAAGAAGTAAACCGCTACACTCAGAAAACAACGGCTATTTTTATAGCCACACATCTTTAAAAAAACATTGTTTTTTTCACAAAACTATAACCTTAAAGTCTAATAGATAATCCATGCATACGCCTTGTCCTAAGTAACTCAAAGAAATTAAATAAAAAAATTTGATCACAACGTCAAAATAAATTGCACGTATTTGCACCTACTAATGTCTACGGCCATACCACGATGAACACACCCGTTCTCGTCTGATCACGGAAGTTAAGCATCGTCGGGCCGGGATAGTACTTGGATGGGGGACCGCCTGGGAACTCCCGGTGTCGTAGGCTTTTCATTTTCATTTGCTGTGATATATTTCTTGTTATAACAATTAAGGAACGTGGCGGTTGTTGAAAGTGTTTCCTATGACATTTTCCTACGACATTTTCAGGTGATAGTACGAGAAAAAAGAGCTTTCAAATGCATACAAACTCGATCTATTGCCGATCATCCAATAACCCTGACGGAATGGCAAATAAAATAAAATTCCGCCGCCTTCCGAGGACTTATATCGCAATCACGTTTCGTAACAGCCAAGCGAGGTTTTACCTTAGCGTTTAAGTCACCACCGACATTTGGCCGCGCAACTTTTCTAAGCTCATTCATTTTGACTTAAGGAGGGGGCGAGCGCGGACGCAGGCCCCCACTACCAGAAATTGTACGGTCGAGTTACTGACGTTTGCAGTAATCGCAGAGGTCAGCCCAAGCGTAGTGCAATGCAAGAGCCTCACTCTGGAAGAAAACCCTCATTGATCAGTCTTTACTTCCCCGTCAGGTAAGTATGAGTTGGAACTGCACCGTAGCATGAGGGTACCCTTCAAAGTTTGTTAATGCTTGTGGCTTGAGTGTGTTATAAACTGCCGTGTCGCGGGGCATAGGCTGTATTCTCCCCCAGTGTACGCGTTTTGTTCCCGCCGTAGACTATGCAGAGTGCCGTCGGAAAGAGGACTGCTATTATTCTTTTATTGCTTATGTGGGCCGCCATCGGTAATAGTGCAACACCAAGGCAACCCGTGGTCACGGCGTGAATGAATCCACCTCCATGACCCAAGGCCAAAAATCAGATTAATATACTGACCATTCAGAGAATGGCCTACCAGATATTAAACTGATAAGAACAGATACTACACTTGATCTTAGCCATTAGGCCGAGAAGCGATAAAGAACAAGCGTTGCCATGATAGGCATCGTCCACACACCGTAACTGCTTGTGGAGCATGTCACGTTACTGTAAAGCTTACAACTGTCACCGCGTACGGATGGACGGCGACATAGTAAAAATCACGGCTGTTGATTTAGCCGTAGGATGGAGAGCGACTGTAGCGAGTGGATGGTAACTTACATGAATGCTAACAAAGGCGACGATACTAAGTGCGTGATATTACTTTCCAATATGTCTGCGTACATTCCGTTTATCAACGCATTACGCCAGAACGTGCGCGCGCGTTACACAGTAGACCATGCAGCCGAAATGCGACAGTGCGACCCTGCCAGGAGTCGAACCTGGAATCCCCTGATTCGTAGTCAGATGCCTTATCCATTGGGCCACAGGGCCATGCTTATGACTTCGCCCCATCGTCATTTTGGCTTGCGCATTCGTTTTACTTACGACAGAATTCTTCGTGTTTGTAGCCATGAAAGAAAGGGACTTCTGTGAGTGAATTTTTTTACTGTGGTCTAATAAAAAAGTCGAAACGCAGTGCCCAATATATGAATTGCTCCTAATAGCCGGAAACAGGCCGTGTCGATGATGTAGGCCGACATACGCAACGCAAACCAAAGAACGCTTTATGAAAATCCTAACACGAGCGCGGAAGAAGCCCAAATTAACAGACTAGATGTAATGCTGAAGACCTCAAACTCCAGCAGCTTCTCTTGCAGACTATTGCGTCGTACTACAAATAAAAATTAACATGCTTTCGCATAGTCGCGGCACCCAAAACGGACATTATACGATGTACAGAAACACACATTTCTGTTTTCGCGCCAAATCAATTCCCGGGAGTGGTACTTTTACGTCCGCATACTTCGCACCGTCTTAAATTATATCTCATTTACACGGTAATGTTTAGTATACTTCTACTGTGATAACAAGCATCGTTTATCGTTGGATTGTTGTAAGAAAACATTAAAAATGAGTGAAGCAGCTTCTCCAAAGAAAATCGCACCCAAGAAGAAACCTGCTGCAAAGAAGACAGCTGATCACCCTAAATATGTGGACATGATCAAGGCTGCTATCGCTACCCTAAAGGAACGCGGTGGTTCATCTCGCCAAGCTATTACAAAATATATTCATGCAAATTACAAAGTTGCTGAAAACTCAGATCATCATCTGAAAATGGCTCTTAAACGAGGAGTAACATCAGGCGATTTGATTCAAACTAAAGGCACTGGTGCTTCTGGATCATTCAAGCTAGGTCAGGTAAAAAAAGAAAAACCTAAGAAAAAGGCCGCAGCAAAAAAGCCAACGGCAAAGAAGCCTACTGCAAAGAAAAGTACACCAAAAAAGAAGCCAGCAAAGAAGAGCACGCCAAAGAAAGCAGCAAAGAAGCCTGCCACAAAGAAAGCCTCAGCTAAGAAACCAGCAGCTAAGAAACCCACAAAGAAGCCTGTTGCTAAAAAACCTGCAGCAAAGAAGGTCAAAAAGACTCCCAAAAAGGCAGCAAAGAAGACCGCAAAAAAATAATTTGTGTGTATCTGGCTATTACATTAACAAACGGCTATTTTTATAGCCACACATTTACAAAAAAACATTATCTTGGTACAAAGTTAAACTTGTTTAAGTCACTTAAACAGTTAAAAAAGAGTAAATTTAAGATTAGATTCCCTAAGTTTAAGTATTTTCGTTTTTAAATTTCTTATTTTCTTGCTTTTACTTTTCTTGCCCTTCATATTTTTAACATTGTCAAACTTTATGTAGCATAAAATTTTTATGTAGCATAAAATTTAAACAGAAAGCAGGACAAAGTTTGATATAAAAAGCTAGCCGTAATATTTTTTATGGATGTGTGGCTATAAAAATAGCCGTTTTTTGTTTGGTAAGATGCTTAGGCACGTTCCCCACGAATTCTTCTTGCCAACTGGATGTCTTTAGGCATGATTGTAACTCGTTTTGCGTGAATGGCACACAAGTTAGTATCCTCGAACAAGCCAACAAGGTACGCTTCAGAAGCCTCTTGCAGAGCCATAACGGCTGTGCTCTGGAATCGCAGATCTGTTTTGAAGTCCTGAGCAATTTCTCGCACAAGACGCTGGAAAGGCAACTTGCGGATCAAGAGCTCGGTTGACTTCTGGTATCTTCTGATTTCTCTGAGAGCAACTGTACCAGGTCTGTAACGATGTGGTTTTTTCACTCCTCCAGTAGCTGGTGCGCTTTTCCTCGCAGCTTTAGTGGCGAGTTGTTTTCGTGGAGCCTTTCCTCCAGTAGATTTACGTGCAGTTTGCTTTGTACGAGCCATATTTTAAGAAGTCGATGTAGTACGGATACACAAGACGGTCTAAAATGCACTATCGCGCCAAAGTTTTATTTCTCATATTGATTGACAGCTAAGGTTCAAAACAAACCATTTGATTGGTGCTAAGAAAGTAATTTCTGATTGGCTGCATAATGACATTACGCTCATTACTTTAACATTTTTATAAAATCTGTGTTTTTTGGCTACGGGAAAACGGCTGTATCTTCTGATACACAAAAGCTTTTGACTTTTTTTTTTTTTAGTAAGTAGCAGAAGGTTTGGCGAATTCCAACGATGCCAAATTTATTGCCTTACTGAAACATTAAGACCACGAATTTTTAAAAAAACTACAGTTTTACTTAAAAAAATGTACAAAATGTTCGGAACATTTTGTAATGACGCAACTCTATTGGTTAATTAGGGTGTTTCCACGAGCAGTAGGTAATTTTATGGCCTCTTTTTAAAGCTGTCTGAATTCTGTTAACTCAAACGTTGTTTTTGTACTCGTTCTGTACGCAACTATATCAATATGTCTGGACGCGGAAAAGGAGGTAAAGGATTGGGAAAAGGAGGTGCTAAACGTCACCGAAAAATTCTTCGTGATAACATTCAGGGAATCACAAAACCTGCTATTCGGCGTCTTGCTCGACGAGGTGGTGTCAAACGTATCTCTGGCCTTATCTATGAGGAAACCAGAGGTGTACTGAAGGTTTTCTTAGAGAATGTTATTCGTGATGCTGTAACCTACACAGAGCACGCTAAACGCAAGACCGTTACCGCTATGGATGTTGTTTATGCCTTAAAACGTCAAGGAAGAACTCTTTACGGATTCGGAGGTTAAGCGTTGTCATTGCTCAACAAAAACGGCTATTTTTATAGCCACAAATCTTTTAAAACATTACTTTGTGCACGCTTCCAAATTACACAATGTGTAAAGTCTTGTCACAGTTACATTTATTGCTATACGATACTATGTCATATATGACACAAAAAAAATTTAGAAATACTTTGTAGGGTTAATTTGCCTGGGAGTGTTTCCGTGAAAAGCTGGGTTAAGTTAAATGTAAGCAATAACATGGATCAATGTACTTGTCTTTTCTGCAAGTACAGCTAATAATACGTATGAAAAGTGAAGCTAATCCACACACACATGGGGAAGTATTTTAAATGTAGGCTAGTGTTCTTAAGCACATTATTTAGAAGTTTTATTAACTTCGGTTAACTTGTAGTGACGCCAAGTAAATGTTTTTTTAAAGATGTGTGGTCTTAAAAAAGACCGTTTGTGTTTGGTAGACGTTGGTTTACTTGCTGCTTGTGTATTTTGTGACGGCTTTTGTTCCTTCACTGACTGCGTGTTTTGCAAGTTCTCCAGGCAAGAGAAGACGTACTGCGGTTTGAATTTCACGAGAAGAGATGGTCGACTTTTTGTTTTGAAGAGCCAAACGCGAAGCTTCGGAAGCAATGCGCTCAAAGATGTCGTTGACAAATGAGTTCATGATGCTCATAGCTTTGCTTGAAACTCCGACATCTGGGTGAACTTGTTTCAAAACATTGTAGATGTAAATAGCATAACTTTCCTTTCTCTTTCTCTTGCGTTTCTTTTCACCAGTTCCACCAATCTTTCCTCCTTTTTTGCCGGCTCTTTTTTCACCTTTCTTGGCTACTTTAGGTGCCTGTTTTCCTCCTTTAGCTGCTGCGTCAGACATGGTTAAAAATTTTTGCTACTTAACTTGTAAATAAGCATTAAACTGCAAGTCAAAACTTTTTGTTTATAAGTAAAAAAATCGGATCGAATTCGATCCGAAAACGCCGATACGCAATTTAATTGGTTAAAAAAAAAATCTTTTGTTTAATACTTAATTATGATTGGTTAAAAAAACATGATTTCGATCCTATTTTTATGATGAAAAAACGAGTAAAGTTTATTTCGTTAACACTTACGTTAAATATTCGTACGTTTTTGTATTAACTTACAAATCAAATCGCAGTTATGTCTGGACGTGGAAAAGGTGGAAAAGCTAAGGCTAAAGCCAAGACAAGATCCTCAAGAGCTGGACTTCAATTTCCAGTCGGTAGAGTGCATAGATTCCTTCGTAGAGGGCACTATGCTAACCGAATTGGATCTGGAGCACCAGTTTACTTAGCAGCCGTCTTGGAATATTTATCTGCTGAGATATTGGAGTTGGCTGGTAACGCAGCAAGAGACAACAAAAAAGCTAGGATTATTCCAAGACATTTACAATTGGCTGTTCGTAATGATGAAGAATTAAACAAACTTTTGAGCGGTGTAACCATTGCAGCTGGTGGTGTTTTGCCAAACATTCAAGCTGTCTTACTCCCAAAGAAGAACGACAAAGGACAGAAGAAGTAAACCGCTACACTCAGAAAACAACGGCTATTTTTATAGCCACACATCTTTAAAAAAACATTGTTTTTTTCACAAAACTATAACCTTAAAGTCTAATAGATAATCCATGCATACGCCTTGTCCTAAGTAACTCAAAGAAATTAAATAAAAAAATTTGATCACAACGTCAAAATAAATTGCACGTATTTGCACCTACTAATGTCTACGGCCATACCACGATGAACACACCCGTTCTCGTCTGATCACGGAAGTTAAGCATCGTCGGGCCGGGATAGTACTTGGATGGGGGACCGCCTGGGAACTCCCGGTGTCGTAGGCTTTTCATTTTCATTTGCTGTGATATATTTCTTGTTATAACAATTAAGGAACGTGGCGGTTGTTGAAAGTGTTTCCTATGACATTTTCCTACGACATTTTCAGGTGATAGTACGAGAAAAAAGAGCTTTCAAATGCATACAAACTCGATCTATTGCCGATCATCCAATAACCCTGACGGAATGGCAAATAAAATAAAATTCCGCCGCCTTCCGAGGACTTATATCGCAATCACGTTTCGTAACAGCCAAGCGAGGTTTTACCTTAGCGTTTAAGTCACCACCGACATTTGGCCGCGCAACTTTTCTAAGCTCATTCATTTTGACTTAAGGAGGGGGCGAGCGCGGACGCAGGCCCCCACTACCAGAAATTGTACGGTCGAGTTACTGACGTTTGCAGTAATCGCAGAGGTCAGCCCAAGCGTAGTGCAATGCAAGAGCCTCACTCTGGAAGAAAACCCTCATTGATCAGTCTTTACTTCCCCGTCAGGTAAGTATGAGTTGGAACTGCACCGTAGCATGAGGGTACCCTTCAAAGTTTGTTAATGCTTGTGGCTTGAGTGTGTTATAAACTGCCGTGTCGCGGGGCATAGGCTGTATTCTCCCCCAGTGTACGCGTTTTGTTCCCGCCGTAGACTATGCAGAGTGCCGTCGGAAAGAGGACTGCTATTATTCTTTTATTGCTTATGTGGGCCGCCATCGGTAATAGTGCAACACCAAGGCAACCCGTGGTCACGGCGTGAATGAATCCACCTCCATGACCCAAGGCCAAAAATCAGATTAATATACTGACCATTCAGAGAATGGCCTACCAGATATTAAACTGATAAGAACAGATACTACACTTGATCTTAGCCATTAGGCCGAGAAGCGATAAAGAACAAGCGTTGCCATGATAGGCATCGTCCACACACCGTAACTGCTTGTGGAGCATGTCACGTTACTGTAAAGCTTACAACTGTCACCGCGTACGGATGGACGGCGACATAGTAAAAATCACGGCTGTTGATTTAGCCGTAGGATGGAGAGCGACTGTAGCGAGTGGATGGTAACTTACATGAATGCTAACAAAGGCGACGATACTAAGTGCGTGATATTACTTTCCAATATGTCTGCGTACATTCCGTTTATCAACGCATTACGCCAGAACGTGCGCGCGCGTTACACAGTAGACCATGCAGCCGAAATGCGACAGTGCGACCCTGCCAGGAGTCGAACCTGGAATCCCCTGATTCGTAGTCAGATGCCTTATCCATTGGGCCACAGGGCCATGCTTATGACTTCGCCCCATCGTCATTTTGGCTTGCGCATTCGTTTTACTTACGACAGAATTCTTCGTGTTTGTAGCCATGAAAGAAAGGGACTTCTGTGAGTGAATTTTTTTACTGTGGTCTAATAAAAAAGTCGAAACGCAGTGCCCAATATATGAATTGCTCCTAATAGCCGGAAACAGGCCGTGTCGATGATGTAGGCCGACATACGCAACGCAAACCAAAGAACGCTTTATGAAAATCCTAACACGAGCGCGGAAGAAGCCCAAATTAACAGACTAGATGTAATGCTGAAGACCTCAAACTCCAGCAGCTTCTCTTGCAGACTATTGCGTCGTACTACAAATAAAAATTAACATGCTTTCGCATAGTCGCGGCACCCAAAACGGACATTATACGATGTACAGAAACACACATTTCTGTTTTCGCGCCAAATCAATTCCCGGGAGTGGTACTTTTACGTCCGCATACTTCGCACCGTCTTAAATTATATCTCATTTACACGGTAATGTTTAGTATACTTCTACTGTGATAACAAGCATCGTTTATCGTTGGATTGTTGTAAGAAAACATTAAAAATGAGTGAAGCAGCTTCTCCAAAGAAAATCGCACCCAAGAAGAAACCTGCTGCAAAGAAGACAGCTGATCACCCTAAATATGTGGACATGATCAAGGCTGCTATCGCTACCCTAAAGGAACGCGGTGGTTCATCTCGCCAAGCTATTACAAAATATATTCATGCAAATTACAAAGTTGCTGAAAACTCAGATCATCATCTGAAAATGGCTCTTAAACGAGGAGTAACATCAGGCGATTTGATTCAAACTAAAGGCACTGGTGCTTCTGGATCATTCAAGCTAGGTCAGGTAAAAAAAGAAAAACCTAAGAAAAAGGCCGCAGCAAAAAAGCCAACGGCAAGGAAGCCTACTGCAAAGAAAAGTACACCAAAAAAGAAGCCAGCAAAGAAGAGCACGCCAAAGAAAGCAGCAAAGAAGCCTGCCACAAAGAAAGCCTCGGCTAAGAAACCAGCAGCTAAGAAACCCACAAAGAAGCCTGTTGCTAAAAAACCTGCAGCAAAGAAGGTCAAAAAGACTCCCAAAAAGGCAGCAAAGAAGACCGCAAAAAAATAATTTGTGTGTATCTGGCTATTACATTAACAAACGGCTATTTTTATAGCCACACATTTACAAAAAAACATTATCTTGGTACAAAGTTAAACTTGTTTAAGTCACTTAAACAGTTAAAAAAGAGTAAATTTAAGATTAGATTCCCTAAGTTTAAGTATTTTCGTTTTTAAATTTCTTATTTTCTTGCTTTTACTTTTCTTGCCCTTCATATTTTTAACATTGTCAAACTTTATGTAGCATAAAATTTTTATGTAGCATAAAATTTAAACAGAAAGCAGGACAAAGTTTGATATAAAAAGCTAGCCGTAATATTTTTTATGGATGTGTGGCTATAAAAATAGCCGTTTTTTGTTTGGTAAGATGCTTAGGCACGTTCCCCACGAATTCTTCTTGCCAACTGGATGTCTTTAGGCATGATTGTAACTCGTTTTGCGTGAATGGCACACAAGTTAGTATCCTCGAACAAGCCAACAAGGTACGCTTCAGAAGCCTCTTGCAGAGCCATAACGGCTGTGCTCTGGAATCGCAGATCTGTTTTGAAGTCCTGAGCAATTTCTCGCACAAGACGCTGGAAAGGCAACTTGCGGATCAAGAGCTCGGTTGACTTCTGGTATCTTCTGATTTCTCTGAGAGCAACTGTACCAGGTCTGTAACGATGTGGTTTTTTCACTCCTCCAGTAGCTGGTGCGCTTTTCCTCGCAGCTTTAGTGGCGAGTTGTTTTCGTGGAGCCTTTCCTCCAGTAGATTTACGTGCAGTTTGCTTTGTACGAGCCATATTTTAAGAAGTCGATGTAGTACGGATACACAAGACGGTCTAAAATGCACTATCGCGCCAAAGTTTTATTTCTCATATTGATTGACAGCTAAGGTTCAAAACAAACCATTTGATTGGTGCTAAGAAAGTAATTTCTGATTGGCTGCATAATGACATTACGCTCATTACTTTAACATTTTTATAAAATCTGTGTTTTTTGGCTACGGGAAAACGGCTGTATCTTCTGATACACAAAAGCTTTTGACTTTTTTTTTTTTTAGTAAGTAGCAGAAGGTTTGGCGAATTCCAACGATGCCAAATTTATTGCCTTACTGAAACATTAAGACCACGAATTTTTAAAAAAACTACAGTTTTACTTAAAAAAATGTACAAAATGTTCGGAACATTTTGTAATGACGCAACTCTATTGGTTAATTAGGGTGTTTCCACGAGCAGTAGGTAATTTTATGGCCTCTTTTTAAAGCTGTCTGAATTCTGTTAACTCAAACGTTGTTTTTGTACTCGTTCTGTACGCAACTATATCAATATGTCTGGACGCGGAAAAGGAGGTAAAGGATTGGGAAAAGGAGGTGCTAAACGTCACCGAAAAATTCTTCGTGATAACATTCAGGGAATCACAAAACCTGCTATTCGGCGTCTTGCTCGACGAGGTGGTGTCAAACGTATCTCTGGCCTTATCTATGAGGAAACCAGAGGTGTACTGAAGGTTTTCTTAGAGAATGTTATTCGTGATGCTGTAACCTACACAGAGCACGCTAAACGCAAGACCGTTACCGCTATGGATGTTGTTTATGCCTTAAAACGTCAAGGAAGAACTCTTTACGGATTCGGAGGTTAAGCGTTGTCATTGCTCAACAAAAACGGCTATTTTTATAGCCACAAATCTTTTAAAACATTACTTTGTGCACGCTTCCAAATTACACAATGTGTAAAGTCTTGTCACAGTTACATTTATTGCTATACGATACTATGTCATATATGACACAAAAAAAATTTAGAAATACTTTGTAGGGTTAATTTGCCTGGGAGTGTTTCCGTGAAAAGCTGGGTTAAGTTAAATGTAAGCAATAACATGGATCAATGTACTTGTCTTTTCTGCAAGTACAGCTAATAATACGTATGAAAAGTGAAGCTAATCCACACACACATGGGGAAGTATTTTAAATGTAGGCTAGTGTTCTTAAGCACATTATTTAGAAGTTTTATTAACTTCGGTTAACTTGTAGTGACGCCAAGTAAATGTTTTTTTAAAGATGTGTGGTCTTAAAAAAGACCGTTTGTGTTTGGTAGACGTTGGTTTACTTGCTGCTTGTGTATTTTGTGACGGCTTTTGTTCCTTCACTGACTGCGTGTTTTGCAAGTTCTCCAGGCAAGAGAAGACGTACTGCGGTTTGAATTTCACGAGAAGAGATGGTCGACTTTTTGTTTTGAAGAGCCAAACGCGAAGCTTCGGAAGCAATGCGCTCAAAGATGTCGTTGACAAATGAGTTCATGATGCTCATAGCTTTGCTTGAAACTCCGACATCTGGGTGAACTTGTTTCAAAACATTGTAGATGTAAATAGCATAACTTTCCTTTCTCTTTCTCTTGCGTTTCTTTTCACCAGTTCCACCAATCTTTCCTCCTTTTTTGCCGGCTCTTTTTTCACCTTTCTTGGCTACTTTAGGTGCCTGTTTTCCTCCTTTAGCTGCTGCGTCAGACATGGTTAAAAATTTTTGCTACTTAACTTGTAAATAAGCATTAAACTGCAAGTCAAAACTTTTTGTTTATAAGTAAAAAAATCGGATCGAATTCGATCCGAAAACGCCGATACGCAATTTAATTGGTTAAAAAAAAAATCTTTTGTTTAATACTTAATTATGATTGGTTAAAAAAACATGATTTCGATCCTATTTTTATGATGAAAAAACGAGTAAAGTTTATTTCGTTAACACTTACGTTAAATATTCGTACGTTTTTGTATTAACTTACAAATCAAATCGCAGTTATGTCTGGACGTGGAAAAGGTGGAAAAGCTAAGGCTAAAGCCAAGACAAGATCCTCAAGAGCTGGACTTCAATTTCCAGTCGGTAGAGTGCATAGATTCCTTCGTAGAGGGCACTATGCTAACCGAATTGGATCTGGAGCACCAGTTTACTTAGCAGCCGTCTTGGAATATTTATCTGCTGAGATATTGGAGTTGGCTGGTAACGCAGCAAGAGACAACAAAAAAGCTAGGATTATTCCAAGACATTTACAATTGGCTGTTCGTAATGATGAAGAATTAAACAAACTTTTGAGCGGTGTAACCATTGCAGCTGGTGGTGTTTTGCCAAACATTCAAGCTGTCTTACTCCCAAAGAAGAACGACAAAGGACAGAAGAAGTAAACCGCTACACTCAGAAAACAACGGCTATTTTTATAGCCACACATCTTTAAAAAAACATTGTTTTTTTCACAAAACTATAACCTTAAAGTCTAATAGATAATCCATGCATACGCCTTGTCCTAAGTAACTCAAAGAAATTAAATAAAAAAATTTGATCACAACGTCAAAATAAATTGCACGTATTTGCACCTACTAATGTCTACGGCCATACCACGATGAACACACCCGTTCTCGTCTGATCACGGAAGTTAAGCATCGTCGGGCCGGGATAGTACTTGGATGGGGGACCGCCTGGGAACTCCCGGTGTCGTAGGCTTTTCATTTTCATTTGCTGTGATATATTTCTTGTTATAACAATTAAGGAACGTGGCGGTTGTTGAAAGTGTTTCCTATGACATTTTCCTACGACATTTTCAGGTGATAGTACGAGAAAAAAGAGCTTTCAAATGCATACAAACTCGATCTATTGCCGATCATCCAATAACCCTGACGGAATGGCAAATAAAATAAAATTCCGCCGCCTTCCGAGGACTTATATCGCAATCACGTTTCGTAACAGCCAAGCGAGGTTTTACCTTAGCGTTTAAGTCACCACCGACATTTGGCCGCGCAACTTTTCTAAGCTCATTCATTTTGACTTAAGGAGGGGGCGAGCGCGGACGCAGGCCCCCACTACCAGAAATTGTACGGTCGAGTTACTGACGTTTGCAGTAATCGCAGAGGTCAGCCCAAGCGTAGTGCAATGCAAGAGCCTCACTCTGGAAGAAAACCCTCATTGATCAGTCTTTACTTCCCCGTCAGGTAAGTATGAGTTGGAACTGCACCGTAGCATGAGGGTACCCTTCAAAGTTTGTTAATGCTTGTGGCTTGAGTGTGTTATAAACTGCCGTGTCGCGGGGCATAGGCTGTATTCTCCCCCAGTGTACGCGTTTTGTTCCCGCCGTAGACTATGCAGAGTGCCGTCGGAAAGAGGACTGCTATTATTCTTTTATTGCTTATGTGGGCCGCCATCGGTAATAGTGCAACACCAAGGCAACCCGTGGTCACGGCGTGAATGAATCCACCTCCATGACCCAAGGCCAAAAATCAGATTAATATACTGACCATTCAGAGAATGGCCTACCAGATATTAAACTGATAAGAACAGATACTACACTTGATCTTAGCCATTAGGCCGAGAAGCGATAAAGAACAAGCGTTGCCATGATAGGCATCGTCCACACACCGTAACTGCTTGTGGAGCATGTCACGTTACTGTAAAGCTTACAACTGTCACCGCGTACGGATGGACGGCGACATAGTAAAAATCACGGCTGTTGATTTAGCCGTAGGATGGAGAGCGACTGTAGCGAGTGGATGGTAACTTACATGAATGCTAACAAAGGCGACGATACTAAGTGCGTGATATTACTTTCCAATATGTCTGCGTACATTCCGTTTATCAACGCATTACGCCAGAACGTGCGCGCGCGTTACACAGTAGACCATGCAGCCGAAATGCGACAGTGCGACCCTGCCAGGAGTCGAACCTGGAATCCCCTGATTCGTAGTCAGATGCCTTATCCATTGGGCCACAGGGCCATGCTTATGACTTCGCCCCATCGTCATTTTGGCTTGCGCATTCGTTTTACTTACGACAGAATTCTTCGTGTTTGTAGCCATGAAAGAAAGGGACTTCTGTGAGTGAATTTTTTTACTGTGGTCTAATAAAAAAGTCGAAACGCAGTGCCCAATATATGAATTGCTCCTAATAGCCGGAAACAGGCCGTGTCGATGATGTAGGCCGACATACGCAACGCAAACCAAAGAACGCTTTATGAAAATCCTAACACGAGCGCGGAAGAAGCCCAAATTAACAGACTAGATGTAATGCTGAAGACCTCAAACTCCAGCAGCTTCTCTTGCAGACTATTGCGTCGTACTACAAATAAAAATTAACATGCTTTCGCATAGTCGCGGCACCCAAAACGGACATTATACGATGTACAGAAACACACATTTCTGTTTTCGCGCCAAATCAATTCCCGGGAGTGGTACTTTTACGTCCGCATACTTCGCACCGTCTTAAATTATATCTCATTTACACGGTAATGTTTAGTATACTTCTACTGTGATAACAAGCATCGTTTATCGTTGGATTGTTGTAAGAAAACATTAAAAATGAGTGAAGCAGCTTCTCCAAAGAAAATCGCACCCAAGAAGAAACCTGCTGCAAAGAAGACAGCTGATCACCCTAAATATGTGGACATGATCAAGGCTGCTATCGCTACCCTAAAGGAACGCGGTGGTTCATCTCGCCAAGCTATTACAAAATATATTCATGCAAATTACAAAGTTGCTGAAAACTCAGATCATCATCTGAAAATGGCTCTTAAACGAGGAGTAACATCAGGCGATTTGATTCAAACTAAAGGCACTGGTGCTTCTGGATCATTCAAGCTAGGTCAGGTAAAAAAAGAAAAACCTAAGAAAAAGGCCGCAGCAAAAAAGCCAACGGCAAAGAAGCCTACTGCAAAGAAAAGTACACCAAAAAAGAAGCCAGCAAAGAAGAGCACGCCAAAGAAAGCAGCAAAGAAGCCTGCCACAAAGAAAGCCTCGGCTAAGAAACCAGCAGCTAAGAAACCCACAAAGAAGCCTGTTGCTAAAAAACCTGCAGCAAAGAAGGTCAAAAAGACTCCCAAAAAGGCAGCAAAGAAGACCGCAAAAAAATAATTTGTGTGTATCTGGCTATTACATTAACAAACGGCTATTTTTATAGCCACACATTTACAAAAAAACATTATCTTGGTACAAAGTTAAACTTGTTTAAGTCACTTAAACAGTTAAAAAAGAGTAAATTTAAGATTAGATTCCCTAAGTTTAAGTATTTTCGTTTTTAAATTTCTTATTTTCTTGCTTTTACTTTTCTTGCCCTTCATATTTTTAACATTGTCAAACTTTATGTAGCATAAAATTTTTATGTAGCATAAAATTTAAACAGAAAGCAGGACAAAGTTTGATATAAAAAGCTAGCCGTAATATTTTTTATGGATGTGTGGCTATAAAAATAGCCGTTTTTTGTTTGGTAAGATGCTTAGGCACGTTCCCCACGAATTCTTCTTGCCAACTGGATGTCTTTAGGCATGATTGTAACTCGTTTTGCGTGAATGGCACACAAGTTAGTATCCTCGAACAAGCCAACAAGGTACGCTTCAGAAGCCTCTTGCAGAGCCATAACGGCTGTGCTCTGGAATCGCAGATCTGTTTTGAAGTCCTGAGCAATTTCTCGCACAAGACGCTGGAAAGGCAACTTGCGGATCAAGAGCTCGGTTGACTTCTGGTATCTTCTGATTTCTCTGAGAGCAACTGTACCAGGTCTGTAACGATGTGGTTTTTTCACTCCTCCAGTAGCTGGTGCGCTTTTCCTCGCAGCTTTAGTGGCGAGTTGTTTTCGTGGAGCCTTTCCTCCAGTAGATTTACGCGCAGTTTGCTTTGTACGAGCCATATTTTAAGAAGTCGATGTAGTACGGATACACAAGACGGTCTAAAATGCACTATCGCGCCAAAGTTTTATTTCTCATATTGATTGACAGCTAAGGTTCAAAACAAACCATTTGATTGGTGCTAAGAAAGTAATTTCTGATTGGCTGCATAATGACATTACGCTCATTACTTTAACATTTTTATAAAATCTGTGTTTTTTGGCTACGGGAAAACGGCTGTATCTTCTGATACACAAAAGCTTTTGACTTTTTTTTTTTTTAGTAAGTAGCAGAAGGTTTGGCGAATTCCAACGATGCCAAATTTATTGCCTTACTGAAACATTAAGACCACGAATTTTTAAAAAAACTACAGTTTTACTTAAAAAAATGTACAAAATGTTCGGAACATTTTGTAATGACGCAACTCTATTGGTTAATTAGGGTGTTTCCACGAGCAGTAGGTAATTTTATGGCCTCTTTTTAAAGCTGTCTGAATTCTGTTAACTCAAACGTTGTTTTTGTACTCGTTCTGTACGCAACTATATCAATATGTCTGGACGCGGAAAAGGAGGTAAAGGATTGGGAAAAGGAGGTGCTAAACGTCACCGAAAAATTCTTCGTGATAACATTCAGGGAATCACAAAACCTGCTATTCGGCGTCTTGCTCGACGAGGTGGTGTCAAACGTATCTCTGGCCTTATCTATGAGGAAACCAGAGGTGTACTGAAGGTTTTCTTAGAGAATGTTATTCGTGATGCTGTAACCTACACAGAGCACGCTAAACGCAAGACCGTTACCGCTATGGATGTTGTTTATGCCTTAAAACGTCAAGGAAGAACTCTTTACGGATTCGGAGGTTAAGCGTTGTCATTGCTCAACAAAAACGGCTATTTTTATAGCCACAAATCTTTTAAAACATTACTTTGTGCACGCTTCCAAATTACACAATGTGTAAAGTCTTGTCACAGTTACATTTATTGCTATACGATACTATGTCATATATGACACAAAAAAAATTTAGAAATACTTTGTAGGGTTAATTTGCCTGGGAGTGTTTCCGTGAAAAGCTGGGTTAAGTTAAATGTAAGCAATAACATGGATCAATGTACTTGTCTTTTCTGCAAGTACAGCTAATAATACGTATGAAAAGTGAAGCTAATCCACACACACATGGGGAAGTATTTTAAATGTAGGCTAGTGTTCTTAAGCACATTATTTAGAAGTTTTATTAACTTCGGTTAACTTGTAGTGACGCCAAGTAAATGTTTTTTTAAAGATGTGTGGTCTTAAAAAAGACCGTTTGTGTTTGGTAGACGTTGGTTTACTTGCTGCTTGTGTATTTTGTGACGGCTTTTGTTCCTTCACTGACTGCGTGTTTTGCAAGTTCTCCAGGCAAGAGAAGACGTACTGCGGTTTGAATTTCACGAGAAGAGATGGTCGACTTTTTGTTTTGAAGAGCCAAACGCGAAGCTTCGGAAGCAATGCGCTCAAAGATGTCGTTGACAAATGAGTTCATGATGCTCATAGCTTTGCTTGAAACTCCGACATCTGGGTGAACTTGTTTCAAAACATTGTAGATGTAAATAGCATAACTTTCCTTTCTCTTTCTCTTGCGTTTCTTTTCACCAGTTCCACCAATCTTTCCTCCTTTTTTGCCGGCTCTTTTTTCACCTTTCTTGGCTACTTTAGGTGCCTGTTTTCCTCCTTTAGCTGCTGCGTCAGACATGGTTAAAAATTTTTGCTACTTAACTTGTAAATAAGCATTAAACTGCAAGTCAAAACTTTTTGTTTATAAGTAAAAAAATCGGATCGAATTCGATCCGAAAACGCCGATACGCAATTTAATTGGTTAAAAAAAAAATCTTTTGTTTAATACTTAATTATGATTGGTTAAAAAAACATGATTTCGATCCTATTTTTATGATGAAAAAACGAGTAAAGTTTATTTCGTTAACACTTACGTTAAATATTCGTACGTTTTTGTATTAACTTACAAATCAAATCGCAGTTATGTCTGGACGTGGAAAAGGTGGAAAAGCTAAGGCTAAAGCCAAGACAAGATCCTCAAGAGCTGGACTTCAATTTCCAGTCGGTAGAGTGCATAGATTCCTTCGTAGAGGGCACTATGCTAACCGAATTGGATCTGGAGCACCAGTTTACTTAGCAGCCGTCTTGGAATATTTATCTGCTGAGATATTGGAGTTGGCTGGTAACGCAGCAAGAGACAACAAAAAAGCTAGGATTATTCCAAGACATTTACAATTGGCTGTTCGTAATGATGAAGAATTAAACAAACTTTTGAGCGGTGTAACCATTGCAGCTGGTGGTGTTTTGCCAAACATTCAAGCTGTCTTACTCCCAAAGAAGAACGACAAAGGACAGAAGAAGTAAACCGCTACACTCAGAAAACAACGGCTATTTTTATAGCCACACATCTTTAAAAAAACATTGTTTTTTTCACAAAACTATAACCTTAAAGTCTAATAGATAATCCATGCATACGCCTTGTCCTAAGTAACTCAAAGAAATTAAATAAAAAAATTTGATCACAACGTCAAAATAAATTGCACGTATTTGCACCTACTAATGTCTACGGCCATACCACGATGAACACACCCGTTCTCGTCTGATCACGGAAGTTAAGCATCGTCGGGCCGGGATAGTACTTGGATGGGGGACCGCCTGGGAACTCCCGGTGTCGTAGGCTTTTCATTTTCATTTGCTGTGATATATTTCTTGTTATAACAATTAAGGAACGTGGCGGTTGTTGAAAGTGTTTCCTATGACATTTTCCTACGACATTTTCAGGTGATAGTACGAGAAAAAAGAGCTTTCAAATGCATACAAACTCGATCTATTGCCGATCATCCAATAACCCTGACGGAATGGCAAATAAAATAAAATTCCGCCGCCTTCCGAGGACTTATATCGCAATCACGTTTCGTAACAGCCAAGCGAGGTTTTACCTTAGCGTTTAAGTCACCACCGACATTTGGCCGCGCAACTTTTCTAAGCTCATTCATTTTGACTTAAGGAGGGGGCGAGCGCGGACGCAGGCCCCCACTACCAGAAATTGTACGGTCGAGTTACTGACGTTTGCAGTAATCGCAGAGGTCAGCCCAAGCGTAGTGCAATGCAAGAGCCTCACTCTGGAAGAAAACCCTCATTGATCAGTCTTTACTTCCCCGTCAGGTAAGTATGAGTTGGAACTGCACCGTAGCATGAGGGTACCCTTCAAAGTTTGTTAATGCTTGTGGCTTGAGTGTGTTATAAACTGCCGTGTCGCGGGGCATAGGCTGTATTCTCCCCCAGTGTACGCGTTTTGTTCCCGCCGTAGACTATGCAGAGTGCCGTCGGAAAGAGGACTGCTATTATTCTTTTATTGCTTATGTGGGCCGCCATCGGTAATAGTGCAACACCAAGGCAACCCGTGGTCACGGCGTGAATGAATCCACCTCCATGACCCAAGGCCAAAAATCAGATTAATATACTGACCATTCAGAGAATGGCCTACCAGATATTAAACTGATAAGAACAGATACTACACTTGATCTTAGCCATTAGGCCGAGAAGCGATAAAGAACAAGCGTTGCCATGATAGGCATCGTCCACACACCGTAACTGCTTGTGGAGCATGTCACGTTACTGTAAAGCTTACAACTGTCACCGCGTACGGATGGACGGCGACATAGTAAAAATCACGGCTGTTGATTTAGCCGTAGGATGGAGAGCGACTGTAGCGAGTGGATGGTAACTTACATGAATGCTAACAAAGGCGACGATACTAAGTGCGTGATATTACTTTCCAATATGTCTGCGTACATTCCGTTTATCAACGCATTACGCCAGAACGTGCGCGCGCGTTACACAGTAGACCATGCAGCCGAAATGCGACAGTGCGACCCTGCCAGGAGTCGAACCTGGAATCCCCTGATTCGTAGTCAGATGCCTTATCCATTGGGCCACAGGGCCATGCTTATGACTTCGCCCCATCGTCATTTTGGCTTGCGCATTCGTTTTACTTACGACAGAATTCTTCGTGTTTGTAGCCATGAAAGAAAGGGACTTCTGTGAGTGAATTTTTTTACTGTGGTCTAATAAAAAAGTCGAAACGCAGTGCCCAATATATGAATTGCTCCTAATAGCCGGAAACAGGCCGTGTCGATGATGTAGGCCGACATACGCAACGCAAACCAAAGAACGCTTTATGAAAATCCTAACACGAGCGCGGAAGAAGCCCAAATTAACAGACTAGATGTAATGCTGAAGACCTCAAACTCCAGCAGCTTCTCTTGCAGACTATTGCGTCGTACTACAAATAAAAATTAACATGCTTTCGCATAGTCGCGGCACCCAAAACGGACATTATACGATGTACAGAAACACACATTTCTGTTTTCGCGCCAAATCAATTCCCGGGAGTGGTACTTTTACGTCCGCATACTTCGCACCGTCTTAAATTATATCTCATTAACACGGTAATGTTTAGTATACTTCTACTGTGATAACAAGCATCGTTTATCGTTGGATTGTTGTAAGAAAACATTAAAAATGAGTGAAGCAGCTTCTCCAAAGAAAATCGCACCCAAGAAGAAACCTGCTGCAAAGAAGACAGCTGATCACCCTAAATATGTGGACATGATCAAGGCTGCTATCGCTACCCTAAAGGAACGCGGTGGTTCATCTCGCCAAGCTATTACAAAATATATTCATGCAAATTACAAAGTTGCTGAAAACTCAGATCATCATCTGAAAATGGCTCTTAAACGAGGAGTAACATCAGGCGATTTGATTCAAACTAAAGGCACTGGTGCTTCTGGATCATTCAAGCTAGGTCAGGTAAAAAAAGAAAAACCTAAGAAAAAGGCCGCAGCAAAAAAGCCAACGGCAAAGAAGCCTACTGCAAAGAAAAGTACACCAAAAAAGAAGCCAGCAAAGAAGAGCACGCCAAAGAAAGCAGCAAAGAAGCCTGCCACAAAGAAAGCCTCGGCTAAGAAACCAGCAGCTAAGAAACCCACAAAGAAGCCTGTTGCTAAAAAACCTGCAGCAAAGAAGGTCAAAAAGACTCCCAAAAAGGCAGCAAAGAAGACCGCAAAAAAATAATTTGTGTGTATCTGGCTATTACATTAACAAACGGCTATTTTTATAGCCACACATTTACAAAAAAACATTATCTTGGTACAAAGTTAAACTTGTTTAAGTCACTTAAACAGTTAAAAAAGAGTAAATTTAAGATTAGATTCCCTAAGTTTAAGTATTTTCGTTTTTAAATTTCTTATTTTCTTGCTTTTACTTTTCTTGCCCTTCATATTTTTAACATTGTCAAACTTTATGTAGCATAAAATTTTTATGTAGCATAAAATTTAAACAGAAAGCAGGACAAAGTTTGATATAAAAAGCTAGCCGTAATATTTTTTATGGATGTGTGGCTATAAAAATAGCCGTTTTTTGTTTGGTAAGATGCTTAGGCACGTTCCCCACGAATTCTTCTTGCCAACTGGATGTCTTTAGGCATGATTGTAACTCGTTTTGCGTGAATGGCACACAAGTTAGTATCCTCGAACAAGCCAACAAGGTACGCTTCAGAAGCCTCTTGCAGAGCCATAACGGCTGTGCTCTGGAATCGCAGATCTGTTTTGAAGTCCTGAGCAATTTCTCGCACAAGACGCTGGAAAGGCAACTTGCGGATCAAGAGCTCGGTTGACTTCTGGTATCTTCTGATTTCTCTGAGAGCAACTGTACCAGGTCTGTAACGATGTGGTTTTTTCACTCCTCCAGTAGCTGGTGCGCTTTTCCTCGCAGCTTTAGTGGCGAGTTGTTTTCGTGGAGCCTTTCCTCCAGTAGATTTACGTGCAGTTTGCTTTGTACGAGCCATATTTTAAGAAGTCGATGTAGTACGGATACACAAGACGGTCTAAAATGCACTATCGCGCCAAAGTTTTATTTCTCATATTGATTGACAGCTAAGGTTCAAAACAAACCATTTGATTGGTGCTAAGAAAGTAATTTCTGATTGGCTGCATAATGACATTACGCTCATTACTTTAACATTTTTATAAAATCTGTGTTTTTTGGCTACGGGAAAACGGCTGTATCTTCTGATACACAAAAGCTTTTGACTTTTTTTTTTTTTAGTAAGTAGCAGAAGGTTTGGCGAATTCCAACGATGCCAAATTTATTGCCTTACTGAAACATTAAGACCACGAATTTTTAAAAAAACTACAGTTTTACTTAAAAAAATGTACAAAATGTTCGGAACATTTTGTAATGACGCAACTCTATTGGTTAATTAGGGTGTTTCCACGAGCAGTAGGTAATTTTATGGCCTCTTTTTAAAGCTGTCTGAATTCTGTTAACTCAAACGTTGTTTTTGTACTCGTTCTGTACGCAACTATATCAATATGTCTGGACGCGGAAAAGGAGGTAAAGGATTGGGAAAAGGAGGTGCTAAACGTCACCGAAAAATTCTTCGTGATAACATTCAGGGAATCACAAAACCTGCTATTCGGCGTCTTGCTCGAC
Organism: Hydractinia symbiolongicarpus; assembly: GCF_029227915.1. Lineage (NCBI taxonomy): Eukaryota > Metazoa > Cnidaria > Hydrozoa > Anthoathecata > Hydractiniidae > Hydractinia > Hydractinia symbiolongicarpus. The sequence continues at coordinate 7,190,297 of NC_079883.1, read as the reverse complement.
GAGGTGGTGTCAAACGTATCTCTGGCCTTATCTATGAGGAAACCAGAGGTGTACTGAAGGTTTTCTTAGAGAATGTTATTCGTGATGCTGTAACCTACACAGAGCACGCTAAACGCAAGACCGTTACCGCTATGGATGTTGTTTATGCCTTAAAACGTCAAGGAAGAACTCTTTACGGATTCGGAGGTTAAGCGTTGTCATTGCTCAACAAAAACGGCTATTTTTATAGCCACAAATCTTTTAAAACATTACTTTGTGCACGCTTCCAAATTACACAATGTGTAAAGTCTTGTCACAGTTACATTTATTGCTATACGATACTATGTCATATATGACACAAAAAAAATTTAGAAATACTTTGTAGGGTTAATTTGCCTGGGAGTGTTTCCGTGAAAAGCTGGGTTAAGTTAAATGTAAGCAATAACATGGATCAATGTACTTGTCTTTTCTGCAAGTACAGCTAATAATACGTATGAAAAGTGAAGCTAATCCACACACACATGGGGAAGTATTTTAAATGTAGGCTAGTGTTCTTAAGCACATTATTTAGAAGTTTTATTAACTTCGGTTAACTTGTAGTGACGCCAAGTAAATGTTTTTTTAAAGATGTGTGGTCTTAAAAAAGACCGTTTGTGTTTGGTAGACGTTGGTTTACTTGCTGCTTGTGTATTTTGTGACGGCTTTTGTTCCTTCACTGACTGCGTGTTTTGCAAGTTCTCCAGGCAAGAGAAGACGTACTGCGGTTTGAATTTCACGAGAAGAGATGGTCGACTTTTTGTTTTGAAGAGCCAAACGCGAAGCTTCGGAAGCAATGCGCTCAAAGATGTCGTTGACAAATGAGTTCATGATGCTCATAGCTTTGCTTGAAACTCCGACATCTGGGTGAACTTGTTTCAAAACATTGTAGATGTAAATAGCATAACTTTCCTTTCTCTTTCTCTTGCGTTTCTTTTCACCAGTTCCACCAATCTTTCCTCCTTTTTTGCCGGCTCTTTTTTCACCTTTCTTGGCTACTTTAGGTGCCTGTTTTCCTCCTTTAGCTGCTGCGTCAGACATGGTTAAAAATTTTTGCTACTTAACTTGTAAATAAGCATTAAACTGCAAGTCAAAACTTTTTGTTTATAAGTAAAAAAATCGGATCGAATTCGATCCGAAAACGCCGATACGCAATTTAATTGGTTAAAAAAAAAATCTTTTGTTTAATACTTAATTATGATTGGTTAAAAAAACATGATTTCGATCCTATTTTTATGATGAAAAAACGAGTAAAGTTTATTTCGTTAACACTTACGTTAAATATTCGTACGTTTTTGTATTAACTTACAAATCAAATCGCAGTTATGTCTGGACGTGGAAAAGGTGGAAAAGCTAAGGCTAAAGCCAAGACAAGATCCTCAAGAGCTGGACTTCAATTTCCAGTCGGTAGAGTGCATAGATTCCTTCGTAGAGGGCACTATGCTAACCGAATTGGATCTGGAGCACCAGTTTACTTAGCAGCCGTCTTGGAATATTTATCTGCTGAGATATTGGAGTTGGCTGGTAACGCAGCAAGAGACAACAAAAAAGCTAGGATTATTCCAAGACATTTACAATTGGCTGTTCGTAATGATGAAGAATTAAACAAACTTTTGAGCGGTGTAACCATTGCAGCTGGTGGTGTTTTGCCAAACATTCAAGCTGTCTTACTCCCAAAGAAGAACGACAAAGGACAGAAGAAGTAAACCGCTACACTCAGAAAACAACGGCTATTTTTATAGCCACACATCTTTAAAAAAACATTGTTTTTTTCACAAAACTATAACCTTAAAGTCTAATAGATAATCCATGCATACGCCTTGTCCTAAGTAACTCAAAGAAATTAAATAAAAAAATTTGATCACAACGTCAAAATAAATTGCACGTATTTGCACCTACTAATGTCTACGGCCATACCACGATGAACACACCCGTTCTCGTCTGATCACGGAAGTTAAGCATCGTCGGGCCGGGATAGTACTTGGATGGGGGACCGCCTGGGAACTCCCGGTGTCGTAGGCTTTTCATTTTCATTTGCTGTGATATATTTCTTGTTATAACAATTAAGGAACGTGGCGGTTGTTGAAAGTGTTTCCTATGACATTTTCCTACGACATTTTCAGGTGATAGTACGAGAAAAAAGAGCTTTCAAATGCATACAAACTCGATCTATTGCCGATCATCCAATAACCCTGACGGAATGGCAAATAAAATAAAATTCCGCCGCCTTCCGAGGACTTATATCGCAATCACGTTTCGTAACAGCCAAGCGAGGTTTTACCTTAGCGTTTAAGTCACCACCGACATTTGGCCGCGCAACTTTTCTAAGCTCATTCATTTTGACTTAAGGAGGGGGCGAGCGCGGACGCAGGCCCCCACTACCAGAAATTGTACGGTCGAGTTACTGACGTTTGCAGTAATCGCAGAGGTCAGCCCAAGCGTAGTGCAATGCAAGAGCCTCACTCTGGAAGAAAACCCTCATTGATCAGTCTTTACTTCCCCGTCAGGTAAGTATGAGTTGGAACTGCACCGTAGCATGAGGGTACCCTTCAAAGTTTGTTAATGCTTGTGGCTTGAGTGTGTTATAAACTGCCGTGTCGCGGGGCATAGGCTGTATTCTCCCCCAGTGTACGCGTTTTGTTCCCGCCGTAGACTATGCAGAGTGCCGTCGGAAAGAGGACTGCTATTATTCTTTTATTGCTTATGTGGGCCGCCATCGGTAATAGTGCAACACCAAGGCAACCCGTGGTCACGGCGTGAATGAATCCACCTCCATGACCCAAGGCCAAAAATCAGATTAATATACTGACCATTCAGAGAATGGCCTACCAGATATTAAACTGATAAGAACAGATACTACACTTGATCTTAGCCATTAGGCCGAGAAGCGATAAAGAACAAGCGTTGCCATGATAGGCATCGTCCACACACCGTAACTGCTTGTGGAGCATGTCACGTTACTGTAAAGCTTACAACTGTCACCGCGTACGGATGGACGGCGACATAGTAAAAATCACGGCTGTTGATTTAGCCGTAGGATGGAGAGCGACTGTAGCGAGTGGATGGTAACTTACATGAATGCTAACAAAGGCGACGATACTAAGTGCGTGATATTACTTTCCAATATGTCTGCGTACATTCCGTTTATCAACGCATTACGCCAGAACGTGCGCGCGCGTTACACAGTAGACCATGCAGCCGAAATGCGACAGTGCGACCCTGCCAGGAGTCGAACCTGGAATCCCCTGATTCGTAGTCAGATGCCTTATCCATTGGGCCACAGGGCCATGCTTATGACTTCGCCCCATCGTCATTTTGGCTTGCGCATTCGTTTTACTTACGACAGAATTCTTCGTGTTTGTAGCCATGAAAGAAAGGGACTTCTGTGAGTGAATTTTTTTACTGTGGTCTAATAAAAAAGTCGAAACGCAGTGCCCAATATATGAATTGCTCCTAATAGCCGGAAACAGGCCGTGTCGATGATGTAGGCCGACATACGCAACGCAAACCAAAGAACGCTTTATGAAAATCCTAACACGAGCGCGGAAGAAGCCCAAATTAACAGACTAGATGTAATGCTGAAGACCTCAAACTCCAGCAGCTTCTCTTGCAGACTATTGCGTCGTACTACAAATAAAAATTAACATGCTTTCGCATAGTCGCGGCACCCAAAACGGACATTATACGATGTACAGAAACACACATTTCTGTTTTCGCGCCAAATCAATTCCCGGGAGTGGTACTTTTACGTCCGCATACTTCGCACCGTCTTAAATTATATCTCATTTACACGGTAATGTTTAGTATACTTCTACTGTGATAACAAGCATCGTTTATCGTTGGATTGTTGTAAGAAAACATTAAAAATGAGTGAAGCAGCTTCTCCAAAGAAAATCGCACCCAAGAAGAAACCTGCTGCAAAGAAGACAGCTGATCACCCTAAATATGTGGACATGATCAAGGCTGCTATCGCTACCCTAAAGGAACGCGGTGGTTCATCTCGCCAAGCTATTACAAAATATATTCATGCAAATTACAAAGTTGCTGAAAACTCAGATCATCATCTGAAAATGGCTCTTAAACGAGGAGTAACATCAGGCGATTTGATTCAAACTAAAGGCACTGGTGCTTCTGGATCATTCAAGCTAGGTCAGGTAAAAAAAGAAAAACCTAAGAAAAAGGCCGCAGCAAAAAAGCCAACGGCAAAGAAGCCTACTGCAAAGAAAAGTACACCAAAAAAGAAGCCAGCAAAGAAGAGCACGCCAAAGAAAGCAGCAAAGAAGCCTGCCACAAAGAAAGCCTCGGCTAAGAAACCAGCAGCTAAGAAACCCACAAAGAAGCCTGTTGCTAAAAAACCTGCAGCAAAGAAGGTCAAAAAGACTCCCAAAAAGGCAGCAAAGAAGACCGCAAAAAAATAATTTGTGTGTATCTGGCTATTACATTAACAAACGGCTATTTTTATAGCCACACATTTACAAAAAAACATTATCTTGGTACAAAGTTAAACTTGTTTAAGTCACTTAAACAGTTAAAAAAGAGTAAATTTAAGATTAGATTCCCTAAGTTTAAGTATTTTCGTTTTTAAATTTCTTATTTTCTTGCTTTTACTTTTCTTGCCCTTCATATTTTTAACATTGTCAAACTTTATGTAGCATAAAATTTTTATGTAGCATAAAATTTAAACAGAAAGCAGGACAAAGTTTGATATAAAAAGCTAGCCGTAATATTTTTTATGGATGTGTGGCTATAAAAATAGCCGTTTTTTGTTTGGTAAGATGCTTAGGCACGTTCCCCACGAATTCTTCTTGCCAACTGGATGTCTTTAGGCATGATTGTAACTCGTTTTGCGTGAATGGCACACAAGTTAGTATCCTCGAACAAGCCAACAAGGTACGCTTCAGAAGCCTCTTGCAGAGCCATAACGGCTGTGCTCTGGAATCGCAGATCTGTTTTGAAGTCCTGAGCAATTTCTCGCACAAGACGCTGGAAAGGCAACTTGCGGATCAAGAGCTCGGTTGACTTCTGGTATCTTCTGATTTCTCTGAGAGCAACTGTACCAGGTCTGTAACGATGTGGTTTTTTCACTCCTCCAGTAGCTGGTGCGCTTTTCCTCGCAGCTTTAGTGGCGAGTTGTTTTCGTGGAGCCTTTCCTCCAGTAGATTTACGTGCAGTTTGCTTTGTACGAGCCATATTTTAAGAAGTCGATGTAGTACGGATACACAAGACGGTCTAAAATGCACTATCGCGCCAAAGTTTTATTTCTCATATTGATTGACAGCTAAGGTTCAAAACAAACCATTTGATTGGTGCTAAGAAAGTAATTTCTGATTGGCTGCATAATGACATTACGCTCATTACTTTAACATTTTTATAAAATCTGTGTTTTTTGGCTACGGGAAAACGGCTGTATCTTCTGATACACAAAAGCTTTTGACTTTTTTTTTTTTTAGTAAGTAGCAGAAGGTTTGGCGAATTCCAACGATGCCAAATTTATTGCCTTACTGAAACATTAAGACCACGAATTTTTAAAAAAACTACAGTTTTACTTAAAAAAATGTACAAAATGTTCGGAACATTTTGTAATGACGCAACTCTATTGGTTAATTAGGGTGTTTCCACGAGCAGTAGGTAATTTTATGGCCTCTTTTTAAAGCTGTCTGAATTCTGTTAACTCAAACGTTGTTTTTGTACTCGTTCTGTACGCAACTATATCAATATGTCTGGACGCGGAAAAGGAGGTAAAGGATTGGGAAAAGGAGGTGCTAAACGTCACCGAAAAATTCTTCGTGATAACATTCAGGGAATCACAAAACCTGCTATTCGGCGTCTTGCTCGACGAGGTGGTGTCAAACGTATCTCTGGCCTTATCTATGAGGAAACCAGAGGTGTACTGAAGGTTTTCTTAGAGAATGTTATTCGTGATGCTGTAACCTACACAGAGCACGCTAAACGCAAGACCGTTACCGCTATGGATGTTGTTTATGCCTTAAAACGTCAAGGAAGAACTCTTTACGGATTCGGAGGTTAAGCGTTGTCATTGCTCAACAAAAACGGCTATTTTTATAGCCACAAATCTTTTAAAACATTACTTTGTGCACGCTTCCAAATTACACAATGTGTAAAGTCTTGTCACAGTTACATTTATTGCTATACGATACTATGTCATATATGACACAAAAAAAATTTAGAAATACTTTGTAGGGTTAATTTGCCTGGGAGTGTTTCCGTGAAAAGCTGGGTTAAGTTAAATGTAAGCAATAACATGGATCAATGTACTTGTCTTTTCTGCAAGTACAGCTAATAATACGTATGAAAAGTGAAGCTAATCCACACACACATGGGGAAGTATTTTAAATGTAGGCTAGTGTTCTTAAGCACATTATTTAGAAGTTTTATTAACTTCGGTTAACTTGTAGTGACGCCAAGTAAATGTTTTTTTAAAGATGTGTGGTCTTAAAAAAGACCGTTTGTGTTTGGTAGACGTTGGTTTACTTGCTGCTTGTGTATTTTGTGACGGCTTTTGTTCCTTCACTGACTGCGTGTTTTGCAAGTTCTCCAGGCAAGAGAAGACGTACTGCGGTTTGAATTTCACGAGAAGAGATGGTCGACTTTTTGTTTTGAAGAGCCAAACGCGAAGCTTCGGAAGCAATGCGCTCAAAGATGTCGTTGACAAATGAGTTCATGATGCTCATAGCTTTGCTTGAAACTCCGACATCTGGGTGAACTTGTTTCAAAACATTGTAGATGTAAATAGCATAACTTTCCTTTCTCTTTCTCTTGCGTTTCTTTTCACCAGTTCCACCAATCTTTCCTCCTTTTTTGCCGGCTCTTTTTTCACCTTTCTTGGCTACTTTAGGTGCCTGTTTTCCTCCTTTAGCTGCTGCGTCAGACATGGTTAAAAATTTTTGCTACTTAACTTGTAAATAAGCATTAAACTGCAAGTCAAAACTTTTTGTTTATAAGTAAAAAAATCGGATCGAATTCGATCCGAAAACGCCGATACGCAATTTAATTGGTTAAAAAAAAAATCTTTTGTTTAATACTTAATTATGATTGGTTAAAAAAACATGATTTCGATCCTATTTTTATGATGAAAAAACGAGTAAAGTTTATTTCGTTAACACTTACGTTAAATATTCGTACGTTTTTGTATTAACTTACAAATCAAATCGCAGTTATGTCTGGACGTGGAAAAGGTGGAAAAGCTAAGGCTAAAGCCAAGACAAGATCCTCAAGAGCTGGACTTCAATTTCCAGTCGTAGAGTGCATAGATTCCTTCGTAGAGGGCACTATGCTAACCGAATTGGATCTGGAGCACCAGTTTACTTAGCAGCCGTCTTGGAATATTTATCTGCTGAGATATTGGAGTTGGCTGGTAACGCAGCAAGAGACAACAAAAAAGCTAGGATTATTCCAAGACATTTACAATTGGCTGTTCGTAATGATGAAGAATTAAACAAACTTTTGAGCGGTGTAACCATTGCAGCTGGTGGTGTTTTGCCAAACATTCAAGCTGTCTTACTCCCAAAGAAGAACGACAAAGGACAGAAGAAGTAAACCGCTACACTCAGAAAACAACGGCTATTTTTATAGCCACACATCTTTAAAAAAACATTGTTTTTTTCACAAAACTATAACCTTAAAGTCTAATAGATAATCCATGCATACGCCTTGTCCTAAGTAACTCAAAGAAATTAAATAAAAAAATTTGATCACAACGTCAAAATAAATTGCACGTATTTGCACCTACTAATGTCTACGGCCATACCACGATGAACACACCCGTTCTCGTCTGATCACGGAAGTTAAGCATCGTCGGGCCGGGATAGTACTTGGATGGGGGACCGCCTGGGAACTCCCGGTGTCGTAGGCTTTTCATTTTCATTTGCTGTGATATATTTCTTGTTATAACAATTAAGGAACGTGGCGGTTGTTGAAAGTGTTTCCTATGACATTTTCCTACGACATTTTCAGGTGATAGTACGAGAAAAAAGAGCTTTCAAATGCATACAAACTCGATCTATTGCCGATCATCCAATAACCCTGACGGAATGGCAAATAAAATAAAATTCCGCCGCCTTCCGAGGACTTATATCGCAATCACGTTTCGTAACAGCCAAGCGAGGTTTTACCTTAGCGTTTAAGTCACCACCGACATTTGGCCGCGCAACTTTTCTAAGCTCATTCATTTTGACTTAAGGAGGGGGCGAGCGCGGACGCAGGCCCCCACTACCAGAAATTGTACGGTCGAGTTACTGACGTTTGCAGTAATCGCAGAGGTCAGCCCAAGCGTAGTGCAATGCAAGAGCCTCACTCTGGAAGAAAACCCTCATTGATCAGTCTTTACTTCCCCGTCAGGTAAGTATGAGTTGGAACTGCACCGTAGCATGAGGGTACCCTTCAAAGTTTGTTAATGCTTGTGGCTTGAGTGTGTTATAAACTGCCGTGTCGCGGGGCATAGGCTGTATTCTCCCCCAGTGTACGCGTTTTGTTCCCGCCGTAGACTATGCAGAGTGCCGTCGGAAAGAGGACTGCTATTATTCTTTTATTGCTTATGTGGGCCGCCATCGGTAATAGTGCAACACCAAGGCAACCCGTGGTCACGGCGTGAATGAATCCACCTCCATGACCCAAGGCCAAAAATCAGATTAATATACTGACCATTCAGAGAATGGCCTACCAGATATTAAACTGATAAGAACAGATACTACACTTGATCTTAGCCATTAGGCCGAGAAGCGATAAAGAACAAGCGTTGCCATGATAGGCATCGTCCACACACCGTAACTGCTTGTGGAGCATGTCACGTTACTGTAAAGCTTACAACTGTCACCCGCGTACGGATGGACGGCGACATAGTAAAAATCACGGCTGTTGATTTAGCCGTAGGATGGAGAGCGACTGTAGCGAGTGGATGGTAACTTACATGAATGCTAACAAAGGCGACGATACTAAGTGCGTGATATTACTTTCCAATATGTCTGCGTACATTCCGTTTATCAACGCATTACGCCAGAACGTGCGCGCGCGTTACACAGTAGACCATGCAGCCGAAATGCGACAGTGCGACCCTGCCAGGAGTCGAACCTGGAATCCCCTGATTCGTAGTCAGATGCCTTATCCATTGGGCCACAGGGCCATGCTTATGACTTCGCCCCATCGTCATTTTGGCTTGCGCATTCGTTTTACTTACGACAGAATTCTTCGTGTTTGTAGCCATGAAAGAAAGGGACTTCTGTGAGTGAATTTTTTTACTGTGGTCTAATAAAAAAGTCGAAACGCAGTGCCCAATATATGAATTGCTCCTAATAGCCGGAAACAGGCCGTGTCGATGATGTAGGCCGACATACGCAACGCAAACCAAAGAACGCTTTATGAAAATCCTAACACGAGCGCGGAAGAAGCCCAAATTAACAGACTAGATGTAATGCTGAAGACCTCAAACTCCAGCAGCTTCTCTTGCAGACTATTGCGTCGTACTACAAATAAAAATTAACATGCTTTCGCATAGTCGCGGCACCCAAAACGGACATTATACGATGTACAGAAACACACATTTCTGTTTTCGCGCCAAATCAATTCCGGGAGTGGTACTTTTACGTCCGCATACTTCGCACCGTCTTAAATTATATCTCATTTACACGGTAATGTTTAGTATACTTCTACTGTGATAACAAGCATCGTTTATCGTTGGATTGTTGTAAGAAAACATTAAAAATGAGTGAAGCAGCTTCTCCAAAGAAAATCGCACCCAAGAAGAAACCTGCTGCAAAGAAGACAGCTGATCACCCTAAATATGTGGACATGATCAAGGCTGCTATCGCTACCCTAAAGGAACGCGGTGGTTCATCTCGCCAAGCTATTACAAAATATATTCATGCAAATTACAAAGTTGCTGAAAACTCAGATCATCATCTGAAAATGGCTCTTAAACGAGGAGTAACATCAGGGCGATTTGATTCAAACTAAAGGCACTGGTGCTTCTGGATCATTCAAGCTAGGTCAGGTAAAAAAGAAAAACCTAAGAAAAAGGCCGCAGCAAAAAGCCAACGGCAAAGAAGCCTACTGCAAAGAAAAGTACACCAAAAAAGAAGCCAGCAAAGAAGAGCACGCCAAAGAAAGCAGCAAAGAAGCCTGCCACAAAGAAAGCCTCGGCTAAGAAACCAGCAGCTAAGAAACCCACAAAGAAGCCTGTTGCTAAAAAACCTGCAGCAAAGAAGGTCAAAAAGACTCCCAAAAAGGCAGCAAAGAAGACCGCAAAAAAATAATTTGTGTGTATCTGGCTATTACATTAACAAACGGCTATTTTTATAGCCACACATTTACAAAAAAACATTATCTTGGTACAAAGTTAAACTTGTTTAAGTCACTTAAACAGTTAAAAAAGAGTAAATTTAAGATTAGATTCCCTAAGTTTAAGTATTTTCGTTTTTAAATTTCTTATTTTCTTGCTTTTACTTTTCTTGCCCTTCATATTTTTAACATTGTCAAACTTTATGTAGCATAAAATTTTTATGTAGCATAAAATTTAAACAGAAAGCAGGACAAAGTTTGATATAAAAAGCTAGCCGTAATATTTTTTATGGATGTGTGGCTATAAAAATAGCCGTTTTTTGTTTGGTAAGATGCTTAGGCACGTTCCCCACGAATTCTTCTTGCCAACTGGATGTCTTTAGGCATGATTGTAACTCGTTTTGCGTGAATGGCACACAAGTTAGTATCCTCGAACAAGCCAACAAGGTACGCTTCAGAAGCCTCTTGCAGAGCCATAACGGCTGTGCTCTGGAATCGCAGATCTGTTTTGAAGTCCTGAGCAATTTCTCGCACAAGACGCTGGAAAGGCAACTTGCGGATCAAGAGCTCGGTTGACTTCTGGTATCTTCTGATTTCTCTGAGAGCAACTGTACCAGGTCTGTAACGATGTGGTTTTTTCACTCCTCCAGTAGCTGGTGCGCTTTTCCTCGCAGCTTTAGTGGCGAGTTGTTTTCGTGGAGCCTTTCCTCCAGTAGATTTACGTGCAGTTTGCTTTGTACGAGCCATATTTTAAGAAGTCGATGTAGTACGGATACACAAGACGGTCTAAAATGCACTATCGCGCCAAAGTTTTATTTCTCATATTGATTGACAGCTAAGGTTCAAAACAAACCATTTGATTGGTGCTAAGAAAGTAATTTCTGATTGGCTGCATAATGACATTACGCTCATTACTTTAACATTTTTATAAAATCTGTGTTTTTTGGCTACGGGAAAACGGCTGTATCTTCTGATACACAAAAGCTTTTGACTTTTTTTTTTTTTAGTAAGTAGCAGAAGGTTTGGCGAATTCCAACGATGCCAAATTTATTGCCTTACTGAAACATTAAGACCACGAATTTTTAAAAAAACTACAGTTTTACTTAAAAAAATGTACAAAATGTTCGGAACATTTTGTAATGACGCAACTCTATTGGTTAATTAGGGTGTTTCCACGAGCAGTAGGTAATTTTATGGCCTCTTTTTAAAGCTGTCTGAATTCTGTTAACTCAAACGTTGTTTTTGTACTCGTTCTGTACGCAACTATATCAATATGTCTGGACGCGGAAAAGGAGGTAAAGGATTGGGAAAAGGAGGTGCTAAACGTCACCGAAAAATTCTTCGTGATAACATTCAGGGAATCACAAAACCTGCTATTCGGCGTCTTGCTCGACGAGGTGGTGTCAAAACGTATCTCTGGCCTTATCTATGAGGAAACCAGAGGTGTACTGAAGGTTTTCTTAGAGAATGTTATTCGTGATGCTGTAACCTACACAGAGCACGCTAAACGCAAGACCGTTACCGCTATGGATGTTGTTTATGCCTTAAAACGTCAAGGAAGAACTCTTTACGGATTCGGAGGTTAAGCGTTGTCATTGCTCAACAAAAACGGCTATTTTTATAGCCACAAATCTTTTAAAACATTACTTTGTGCACGCTTCCAAATTACACAATGTGTAAAGTCTTGTCACAGTTACATTTATTGCTATACGATACTATGTCATATATGACACAAAAAAAATTTAGAAATACTTTGTAGGGTTAATTTGCCTGGGAGTGTTTCCGTGAAAAGCTGGGTTAAGTTAAATGTAAGCAATAACATGGATCAATGTACTTGTCTTTTCTGCAAGTACAGCTAATAATACGTATGAAAAGTGAAGCTAATCCACACACACATGGGGAAGTATTTTAAATGTAGGCTAGTGTTCTTAAGCACATTATTTAGAAGTTTTATTAACTTCGGTTAACTTGTAGTGACGCCAAGTAAATGTTTTTTTAAAGATGTGTGGTCTTAAAAAAGACCGTTTGTGTTTGGTAGACGTTGGTTTACTTGCTGCTTGTGTATTTTGTGACGGCTTTTGTTCCTTCACTGACTGCGTGTTTTGCAAGTTCTCCAGGCAAGAGAAGACGTACTGCGGTTTGAATTTCACGAGAAGAGATGGTCGACTTTTTGTTTTGAAGAGCCAAACGCGAAGCTTCGGAAGCAATGCGCTCAAAGATGTCGTTGACAAATGAGTTCATGATGCTCATAGCTTTGCTTGAAACTCCGACATCTGGGTGAACTTGTTTCAAAACATTGTAGATGTAAATAGCATAACTTTCCTTTCTCTTTCTCTTGCGTTTCTTTTCACCAGTTCCACCAATCTTTCCTCCTTTTTTGCCGGCTCTTTTTTCACCTTTCTTGGCTACTTTAGGTGCCTGTTTTCCTCCTTTAGCTGCTGCGTCAGACATGGTTAAAAATTTTTGCTACTTAACTTGTAAATAAGCATTAAACTGCAAGTCAAAACTTTTTGTTTATAAGTAAAAAAATCGGATCGAATTCGATCCGAAAACGCCGATACGCAATTTAATTGGTTAAAAAAAAAATCTTTTGTTTAATACTTAATTATGATTGGTTAAAAAAACATGATTTCGATCCTATTTTTATGATGAAAAAACGAGTAAAGTTTATTTCGTTAACACTTACGTTAAATATTCGTACGTTTTTGTATTAACTTACAAATCAAATCGCAGTTATGTCTGGACGTGGAAAAGGTGGAAAAGCTAAGGCTAAAGCCAAGACAAGATCCTCAAGAGCTGGACTTCAATTTCCAGTCGGTAGAGTGCATAGATTCCTTCGTAGAGGGCACTATGCTAACCGAATTGGATCTGGAGCACCAGTTTACTTAGCAGCCGTCTTGGAATATTTATCTGCTGAGATATTGGAGTTGGCTGGTAACGCAGCAAGAGACAACAAAAAAGCTAGGATTATTCCAAGACATTTACAATTGGCTGTTCGTAATGATGAAGAATTAAACAAACTTTTGAGCGGTGTAACCATTGCAGCTGGTGGTGTTTTGCCAAACATTCAAGCTGTCTTACTCCCAAAGAAGAACGACAAAGGACAGAAGAAGTAAACCGCTACACTCAGAAAACAACGGCTATTTTTATAGCCACACATCTTTAAAAAAACATTGTTTTTTTCACAAAACTATAACCTTAAAGTCTAATAGATAATCCATGCATACGCCTTGTCCTAAGTAACTCAAAGAAATTAAATAAAAAAATTTGATCACAACGTCAAAATAAATTGCACGTATTTGCACCTACTAATGTCTACGGCCATACCACGATGAACACACCCGTTCTCGTCTGATCACGGAAGTTAAGCATCGTCGGGCCGGGATAGTACTTGGATGGGGGACCGCCTGGGAACTCCCGGTGTCGTAGGCTTTTCATTTTCATTTGCTGTGATATATTTCTTGTTATAACAATTAAGGAACGTGGCGGTTGTTGAAAGTGTTTCCTATGACATTTTCCTACGACATTTTCAGGTGATAGTACGAGAAAAAAGAGCTTTCAAATGCATACAAACTCGATCTATTGCCGATCATCCAATAACCCTGACGGAATGGCAAATAAAATAAAATTCCGCCGCCTTCCGAGGACTTATATCGCAATCACGTTTCGTAACAGCCAAGCGAGGTTTTACCTTAGCGTTTAAGTCACCACCGACATTTGGCCGCGCAACTTTTCTAAGCTCATTCATTTTGACTTAAGGAGGGGGCGAGCGCGGACGCAGGCCCCCACTACCAGAAATTGTACGGTCGAGTTACTGACGTTTGCAGTAATCGCAGAGGTCAGCCCAAGCGTAGTGCAATGCAAGAGCCTCACTCTGGAAGAAAACCCTCATTGATCAGTCTTTACTTCCCCGTCAGGTAAGTATGAGTTGGAACTGCACCGTAGCATGAGGGTACCCTTCAAAGTTTGTTAATGCTTGTGGCTTGAGTGTGTTATAAACTGCCGTGTCGCGGGGCATAGGCTGTATTCTCCCCCAGTGTACGCGTTTTGTTCCCGCCGTAGACTATGCAGAGTGCCGTCGGAAAGAGGACTGCTATTATTCTTTTATTGCTTATGTGGGCCGCCATCGGTAATAGTGCAACACCAAGGCAACCCGTGGTCACGGCGTGAATGAATCCACCTCCATGACCCAAGGCCAAAAATCAGATTAATATACTGACCATTCAGAGAATGGCCTACCAGATATTAAACTGATAAGAACAGATACTACACTTGATCTTAGCCATTAGGCCGAGAAGCGATAAAGAACAAGCGTTGCCATGATAGGCATCGTCCACACACCGTAACTGCTTGTGGAGCATGTCACGTTACTGTAAAGCTTACAACTGTCACCGCGTACGGATGGACGGCGACATAGTAAAAATCACGGCTGTTGATTTAGCCGTAGGATGGAGAGCGACTGTAGCGAGTGGATGGTAACTTACATGAATGCTAACAAAGGCGACGATACTAAGTGCGTGATATTACTTTCCAATATGTCTGCGTACATTCCGTTTATCAACGCATTACGCCAGAACGTGCGCGCGCGTTACACAGTAGACCATGCAGCCGAAATGCGACAGTGCGACCCTGCCAGGAGTCGAACCTGGAATCCCCTGATTCGTAGTCAGATGCCTTATCCATTGGGCCACAGGGCCATGCTTATGACTTCGCCCCATCGTCATTTTGGCTTGCGCATTCGTTTTACTTACGACAGAATTCTTCGTGTTTGTAGCCATGAAAGAAAGGGACTTCTGTGAGTGAATTTTTTTACTGTGGTCTAATAAAAAAGTCGAAACGCAGTGCCCAATATATGAATTGCTCCTAATAGCCGGAAACAGGCCGTGTCGATGATGTAGGCCGACATACGCAACGCAAACCAAAGAACGCTTTATGAAAATCCTAACACGAGCGCGGAAGAAGCCCAAATTAACAGACTAGATGTAATGCTGAAGACCTCAAACTCCAGCAGCTTCTCTTGCAGACTATTGCGTCGTACTACAAATAAAAATTAACATGCTTTCGCATAGT